>NC_061484.1:13847029-14147029 GCF_022539355.2 Hippoglossus stenolepis | reverse complement strand
CATCAAGCAGTTCTGATTTCCATCCCTCCCTGCATCCTCTATACCACTTATCCTTTGGGGGTGAGGGGGCACATCCACAGCCACACAATTAAAATAGATGGTAAAATTCATCATGTACGGTTTCACCAATTCTCACATCAATACCACACGTTTGATTTTCTTCCACAGTCACATTAGTCAACAAACACAACCAGTCATTTTTGCTCAAACTCTGGTTTATCTCTACATTTTAGACATGACAATGTATTTTGAATTTATTAGTTTAGACTTCTTTGTCTTTGAGTTAGCGTGTCTGCTCCTTCCTAATGCCTGAACTACGAACCAGGATTTGCTTTTATCCCGGTAACTTCAGGTTTAATTCAGACTTTTCATTTCTACGAAGCTCGTTCACTTCTTAAAAAGCTTATATGCAGTAAACTCCGCCCCTTATACCTGCACACGTTCATATCTTCAGAAGGAAAACCTGGGTTGACTTGACAATGACAACCAACGCAGTGTGACAGCTTAGCCTGACTGTGTTTGTTAGGTTACCTTCAGCTGGATAACGGAAAGATGTCCTGGGTGTTTTGAACTTGCTTCGTAGTACAGGCCGATGGTTTGGCCTGTGGCTGAGGGTGGAGCCTGGTTAAACACAGACGCCCAGTAAAATGGACGAGACCAAGTGCTGCATCAGCTCTATTTCTTGTCTATTTTGTTTCCCCCCTATCGCTTCTCCCCTATGTCTAATTTGATAGGTCAGTCTTTTCAGTTACTGTCTTGTATTGTTAGCAGTGTTTTAGAGCAGAGTTCTGTTTGGTTGACCTGCTTTAATGGGGCCACATATCTGCTGAATTTTCTTATTTTCTTATTTTTTATTTTTCACGTCCATTAAAAAGTGATCCTGCGCTTGTTTGTCTTTTGACTGCTTGTTACTGACAACCTCCATGACTTTGGCATTTGAGAATTGTTGGCTTGTTACCTGTTGCGTTTGAAGTTGGTTGGATAATTGGAGGACTCAACGCTGTGACTGGGAAAACGCATGACTTTTAAATGTGCGAGTCTTTCTCCAGACTCACCGTGTTCACATTTTTGCATTCAGCTCTATATTTCCAAAGGACGTGAAGACCACTCTCCACAGTCCACACACACACAACACAACCAAATCCTCTATGCATTGGGTTTCTGCAGCAGCGACACTACTATAAATGAAATCCAGTCTATTTCTCCCTGAAGGCTGCATGTGACGTCTTTAAATCCATTCGTAAACCAGGGATGTTCAGGGGAAGCCAGTTGTCTTTTGTTTGTTCCCTTGAGATTGTAATGAAACAACTATGAATTAATGCCACCAGAACAATTATCACATCACCTGATTTTGAGAGGTTTATCAAACCACACTGCTGTTTCACTGTTCATCATGGTCAAAATAAATGAGCTGAACGTAGATGGAATCTAATAACATAGTCAACAAGCAACAAGAGTCCTGTCATTATTGCTGGAGCATAAACACTGCTTTACATAATAATAGTAATAATAATAATTCACAGAAACGCTTCCATCCAGCCTCCTAAGGCAGGGTTAATGTGCGCACATTATTCTTTGGTCTCCTCTGCTGACAAGTCCTCATTGATCTGTATTGAGCAGATGTTTTTCAATGGCAGGGTTATTCAAGTCTATTCAACAAATGAATAAACAAAATAATAGCACACCAGGAAAAAGGTTGTCACCGCCACCAAATTGAATCAGCATTGAGACAAATCAACACAAAGGAACCAAACCTGACCATCTTGTCTTGTTTGATCTGTGCAGAGAGGAGGACTGGCGGCTCGCTCGGCTCAGCTCAGCAGTGATGCAGCAGTGCTGGGTCAAAATGCGCTGCATGTTTCTTTCTATCAGTCGGCATTAGAGTTATCCACAACAAGAATGATCTCTCCGTGCTTGAGGCCAACATCTCCATTATCCTTCTTTTTTGTTTCTTTGCTATAGCAGCTATTTGACTGTTAATACAATACAAAACAATTGTATTATTGCAAAGAGCAATTTAGCTTAAGTCAATCAAAACCCCAAAACAGACGCAATGACAAACATCCACTTCACAACAACACAATAAAACACCTGAAGACAAGAACGGCACTGTTTTGTTGAGCTAAAAGTGCCACTTCTTCAAAAATTCTACATTTGATAGAAATATCAAATAAAGAAATAAAATAGTTCATATTGCAGATAGGCTTCTAAGAGTAAGGGAAAGGTCACACATATTTGAAGCAACCATCACGGGTCAATCTGTACCAATGGAAGCCACGCTACCATTTGCTCTCTCACAAGAAGCAAATGTTTCATTCACTTACACAGGTTAGAAGGGAACAGGAGGCAGAGGTTCACGACTGAAACATTGGCATATGAGACCGGGCTCTAAGTGTGTTTTTCCTGTGCCAAGCTTTAGATGGAGCACAGAGTTGTCCTATAATCATTTGTTAATTTGTTCAAATGGCTGGAGCTGGGTGGGGGGAGAGCGTGGCTTGTGTCCCTTATACTGTTATGAGTCTTAGCCCTGAATCTGCTGATCATAAAATGAGACCAGGCAACGAAGGGGGCACTAAAGAGATTTTTGTGTAGATGGTTACTATTGTTAGGAGACACTTTCCATTTTGGAGGGAAATCAGCAGATGAAGGAGAAACACATTACACTCTCTCGATGAAGTCGCAGTTTGTAAATTTTTCCTGAATGAGGTTTGTGGCTTGTGTGCTTTCTTGCCTGTGGATTCAGTTTTGGTCGTTATCAAAGATAGTACAGAGATATTTATAATCTGCAGAGATAAGAAGCAATATCTGAGCAAAGTTATCCACATGAGTTTTCACAATGTCACAAAAGCGATTCTGTGCCACTGAATAAATCATCTTTCAGGGTTAAAACTTATAAAATGCTAATCAGTTACATTATCTCTTCAAATTTAATAAGTGACTAATGAATGCATGTTTTTTAAATCTCCAATCTCTGCCACTTTGAAGAGGCTGTGTAGCTCAGACACCTGCATAGCAAGCTTCTTTGCTTCGTTACTGGCATGAATCCTGGGTTAGGTTGCCCCTAGAAGGATCCACCCATTGGATATTGTTCAGGAATGGAAGGATGCAGTTAATGGCGACATTTGAAGGAGCCTTCAAAATGGTTCAGTCTAGTCAGTCTTCACATGCAGCCTCCGAAGGAATCTGGACAAAGCTATTGCATTGTTTTAAAAAGAAAAGGCCCTGTCCATCTTGTGGCTTTGTTTTGACAGCCTCTCTTTCTGGGCTTATCTCTGTCTCGCTGCGGTGCTGCTCCACCCGTTCGTTTAGTGACTTGGACTTTACTATCCAGAGCAAATACCATCCTTCGCCACCTCAAACGACCTTTGAATGCAGGACGTCATTACTGTTCCTGAGGAGGATAGAAATGTGAAAAACAATGACATTTTAAAAAGCTGAAAGAGCTGGTCTTTAGCAGAATAGATTAAGTATAAGCAACAGAAGGATTAGAATTAAAGGAACAACTTGAGTAACTCGAGGCAAAAAAAAAGATTCCTGAAAAAAAAATCCATCCAAGAACCAAGCAGGATGTCACTAACTCTTAACCTTTATATGAACCTTTTAGAAGCGAGTGTACGAGATACCCGTCACATTTAATTAGATTAAATCAATTTGCACACCTACTAAAAAAGTAATTAACCATTAAAAACTGTATACACGTCAATTCAAAAAACAACACATATTCTAAAACACAATGAAGTACATTACTCACCCACGTAATGACCTCTAAAATGAAAGAGTCAAGCCTTTCAAGTTTGCAGAAAAGACAGAGAAAAGAAAATAAGATGATAAAAGAAAATGATGAGACGACAGAAAATCCTCAGAAAAGGTCATAGAAAACTGATAGAAGTGTACTGTCTGGTTTGAAGAACCACAGTCAGTAATTTCCCTCCTGGTCCTCTGCTGGAGCTTGAAAATTACTTTTGTCTGGTTTGTTTGTCTTCAAACCAACAAGGCAAAGTGAGGCAGATATTTTGAGCTTTGAGTGGCCATCTCCAAATCTGATAACATGAATGATTTAATATGAAGCTTCCAAACGCTGCATAAAACCTGATTACCTGAGACTCAGCAGCCCAAAACAAGATGCCAAATATTTTCTATCGCAGGTGGGAATGAAACAAACGATAGTTTTCACACTTGAGTTGTTTCAGAAATAAAAGTAGAGCTGCACAGCCTTTGGCAAGCCCCTGGAAAACAAAGAGAATGTAATATTTCTGATAAAACCGATAAAGCATTATAATAATAGCATTAGGGTTATAAAAAAATATAGAATTGAACATCCCAAGAAGTGTATGTTTACTAGTATGAAATGCAAGGCAATTTTATCCCGATAAAAATAATGTGAAACTGTAACCCTAACCCTGAGCAGGTTTATATTAACTTAAGCCAGTCGTAACCTCTGACATGTACCTCGGCAAGGGTTAAAAATATGCAAGAAAAATCCCAACCTTGTGTTTATTTGTTGTGTCTGTCCGACAATGACGGTTTCTTGGCATTCAGCAGGACACACTGTTTCGTTTGCACCTCTTAGTTACACATTATTCATCAGCTGCTGAGGGGCTAATATTCAGTTGCTCATATGTTTACCATAAACAATAGCTCGGGTATAGGGCAACCCACTTTGATATGGTAATATTGTTTCTCAATAGATGGAGCACTTCCTGGTGTGGAAGGATGAGTGCACTTTATTATATTACAGCTACACAAACACTATGATAGAAAATTATAAAATTAATTGTGACAATTTTCTGGGTTTTTTTGCTTCGAGGGCGGACGTCTTACACTTGAGCATGCTAGAGCGAAGAGGACGATGGTGCTAGCCACGGCAATAACGCATCTCAACCAATTTATTTTGTACTTTATCGGCCATTTTCACCATTTACCACACGGGCCACTTTAGGTTCACATGTGTTGTTTCATCTGTGTAACTCCATTCATGTTTAATGTCTCTTTAAGAGACACACCACATGAGTAATCCTATACATCATTCACATTACATGCATGTAAGGTGCACCATACTATATAGTTCCAGATATAAATTAAGGAGCAGCATACAATATGTATCCTGTACACTGTGTGTAAATACCACGATTTCAATCTGGTGAATTCTGAGAAAACTGAGAAAAGTCTAATTAATTCCCCACAAAAATAAATCTCAATTAACATGGATAGTAAACTGATGTGCTCAAGGGCCTTGAACCGTAACTTCCACTGCTGTGAAAGAGTCTACCAGCTTGACTGTCAAATTCAAACTTTTTTACTGCTTTATATGAAAAGAAAAATATGTTCTTCCAGCTGTGGCACTCAAACAGAGATATTTGTGCAAAGTTCCACATCGTCGAAGACATGAATATAAAAATTTCAACTGGTGAATCACACGAGAAAGGCATCACATCCTGCAGTCGCAAACGTCTACAGAAAGCAAAGGTTCTAGTTCAAGGACTAGCATTTATGAGCTCCTCAGACTGTGACTCACTCCCAGAGTTACTCAAACACTCCTCTCTCCTTCCCTCCCAGATGATTTTGAATGGAGCACCCTGCAGTGGCCAATGGAGCATTTCTTCCCCACTGGCCCACTTGGCTAGATGATCAAAGTTTTCCTAAAGCTTTGTATATTTCCACTTTCAGACATTTTAATAATGTTCTCTGACACTCTTAAACAGTGACATTTACATAATCAAAGAGTAAAAGTACACAACAAAAATAACACTTTTATTTTTCTCGAGTTAAAGTCAAAGATCTAAGGTTTCTTCTGTGCACACAAAAGGATTATTTCTTTCAAATTGTGTTTGTATAACCCCAGCCCGGGACCGGAGCATCCTGCGTCTTCACCTGACAGATCATCTGAGATCAGCCACCAAGACAACTAAAAAAAAACATTGGTTTGCACAGCTGCCAGAAACCATCTCAGGGAGGCTCACCTGAACGCTCGGCAGCCACACTGTGGTCTTTCCCAGACTGCAGTATGTCGTTATGACCGACTTGATTGAGCAAATGCTCACCTTCAATAAGATGTTGCAGTTTGGAGCAGTGTTCTCTTCATTATCCATCCGCCCGCCTGCCCTCCTGCCCACAGACATTAATCTAGATGTCATCTTAACTGCTGACATCAGCCTAGCTGTCATGCTAAACTTTTAATATCCTGCTCTTGTGTCGGAGCTGGAGCAACAGCAGAAGACTCAGCTGAGGATTAAATACAATTTAAAAAAAAACATAATTAGTAATATGTAGGGTTTTTTTCTCACATTTTATTGTTATCAGAGATTGTATAATAAATGAAAACATTGGGGGGTAGAGTAATATCTCACTGTGTGGTGGCTCAGGTGTACGAGAGGCTGGTCTGAGTGTCGGGGGTGGACAACAACAGAGGGAGGAGCTGGGATAATAGATATACTTTTTATTCTCCTTATTATAGACTGTATCATAAATGACAAATTTGGAGCACAGTAATACTTAAATGCACAATATGTAACTTCTTCTGCTAGGGATCTTTGAATCAAAACAATGAAAAGAGAAGGAATAGTTTGCAATATAGCAACAGGCGCCTTCCGACACCCTGTTACATGGATGAAATGTTGGATTTCTCGGATTTCTCTAACTTCTCTAACATCTTCACACACTGTAATGATAAAGAGATGTGGAAATGCAGACACACACATAGAGACACTTCTCTCAAATAGGATTCAATAATGTAGACATGAAGAATTGTGTCTGCTGAAATGAATGCAGCCGCTGTAATTTACAGACAATTACACAGACTGATATTGGTTTTCCTGCTGTGGGTGTCACCTCTGTGTGTGTGTGTGTGTGTGTGTGTGTGTGTGTGTGTGTGTGTGTGTGTGTGTGTGTGTGTGTGTGTGTGTGTGTGTGTGTGTAGTGGCAATCACTTTGTTCAGTTCAGTTTAAAGCAGACACCTCTGATAACAGCTAATTAATTTATAAACCAAAGAGGACGTACAAAGATCAAATAAATATACATAAAAGGGTTAGGGTTAGGCCTCTGGTAGTTTTTACAGCTGCAGCCCTTACTGGCATTTTATTCATTTCCCCTAAGGCACCACTCTGAGACTCGTGGTTGTCAACACATTTCTTTTTTTATGATGCGTTTCCTCCTCCCTGCATTCTTCACCTGCTCCAGTTGTCTTGCTCATCCATCAGTGAAAAGTTAAAGTATCAAACCAGTGGAAAAACGATCATCTCTGACTTTAAATGATGTGATGCTCTTTACTGTGAGCTTTAAAAACAGGCTCAGTCACATGTGAATCATGTTGTGATTCGGCCCTGATGGAGCACTCCAACAAACGGACTCCTTCTGTCATAAGTGACGTGTGTTCACTTCACTGCCTCATATTACAGACCCGCACAGTTCCAGAGACCAAGCCACGGGGCTGATTCACTCTCAGATTTATGTTTTTTTTTTTTTTTTACAGAGAATCAGATTCAAGCAGCAGGAGACGGATACTGGAGACTTTTGTCTCCCACAATCATGTCAATAAAAAAGTTCTGCAGACAAGTGATCGCTCATCACAAATTGTAGTCAGCAGTTTACCTGAACTTCCTGCAAAGGCCTACTCGCATTTTTCTTTTGAAACTCTGCCTGGGGTAAATTCATGCAATCTCAGATTACAAATATACTGATCTGACAGAAATATCACATGATATAATACAAAGCCTATTTTATCTTTACATTTTCAATATTAACATATATCTAACATTGTTCTTCATGTAAATCAGTTGTCATAACTATTTGAAAAGGAAATTTTATCTCTACATAACAAGTTTAAGAAAAGCAGAAAAGGCAAAAGCACATCGGGATATTAATTTATATACATATATATACCATTACATTGCAGAGAGAGATTGCACATTTTAAACACGGCAGAGGATTTTTATCACCGCTCCACGTTTGAAACTCAGCTCATCCTTTCCTCTCTCATTAAAGTTAACTTTGGCTGGGGGCTCCATGGAGAAAAACCTGCAAGCATCTTGAATAAATAAGAAAACAGAGGAAGGATGTTGATTTTGAAGTAAAGATCAGCCGTTCTTGTTTGAACAATACTGTTAAATCCCCTGGTGTCAGTTAAATCTCCCTCACTCAGGCTCCTGCAGATGGAAAACTTATCACACAGCCAGGAGCCAAATCAGGTAAATGTGAGGGGCGGAGGAAGAAAAACTGTCATGTGATTCATGTCACCTTCAGCCAATTACAACACAAGTCCTCATTACTTAGCCAATGGCTTAAGAGGGAAAGACCTCAATAAATAATTTGTGTGTTTCAAGTATTACTGTTGCGGTGGGGACCTAAATCTGTTTACATAGTCACATTATGGGGACTCGTCTTCCTTATGTCCCCATCATGTAAAATCTTTATATTTTAAGATGAAGATGTTTTAAAGTCATGTTTAGGTTAAAGTTAAGGTTATGCAAGTAGTAACGATGGTTAAGATCAGAGTAAGTCTCTAGGAAATCAATGTAAGTCAATAAAATGTCCGCTGTAGACATGGAGACACAAGTGTGTGCCTGTGTGTGTGTGTGCCTGTGTGTGTTTACATTACATTGGTCAGCATGTGTCTCACAGCTTCTCCTGAATTGGACTTAATCTCATGGTTAATTTTGCATGTGGAAGTTTTCATTACATTACAAACACCGTTTCCCTGCATCTTCTTTTGTTTGTCAGCTTTTTCATTTGAGCTAAATATTAAGCTGAGCAATGTTCTCTAGGTCCGTGGCAGAAAAGGGCACACAGCAGAGAGGTAGCCTGGTAACTGTCCTTAAGCTTCAGTTAGAGATATGATCAGTGGAGAGAGAGTTAGGCTTGTTTGCTGATGACAAACAAAGCAGGAGTAAATCAAGCTGATTTAGTGACCTAAATGAGGCTTGAAATATCAACGAATAAAAAATGTGATATTCCCACATTAGAGTTAATGTTTAGAATTTTTCTATGATGGGAGTTATAATTGTTTGGTTGTTCATGACTCTGCTTTGATGAGAGAATACATTAGACTGTGGAGATGGCAGTGCAAACATAATAAGATTAATGTTTGAGTATTCATGTCTCCTGCAGCATTACAATTACTGCGCGGGAGGGTTGCACCAATTTAAAATCCTCCACTCACAAAATTAAATTGCACAAGCTGTCGATAAAAGTGATATCTCTGCAAAGTCAAGAACACCAGGAAGACTTGATCAGCATGAAGATGTCAGAGATGTTCATGGTAACTTTATTACATAAGTTCCATGTACAGGATCACATTTATGGATCGCACTTGTGATAAGAACTACCTAAAATGACAGAAACCATCTTTCAGAAAAAAATGATTTAGCTTGAACTTTTTAGTTTGGTTCATTTGCCATTGTTACATGTAGAAGCAGTCGAGGACCCAAATGCAGACACATGCGCACGAGACATTGTCGGTCGAACAGAAAACATAATTTAATCCAAGAGATTTACAGACCTTGTCGGTGATTAGCTGGCACGGCAAACTCAAAACTCACAGGCAGTAAAGCAGGAAAGACTTGGAAGGAGGGACACTGCAGAAACGAACAGGACTGACTTGGAACCAACGACCAGACGAAAGGGAAACAGAAACTACACGGGGGGGCAGGGCTCATTGAACACAAGTGAAACACATGAGAGGTGCAGGCAATCACAAGAAACAGGTCAGAGACAGGATGTCAAACAAGAGAGACACAAAACTCAAAGTGCAAAGACAAACCCAAAAATCCAAACACGAGGAAAATAAAGTCCATACAACAGAAAGTCTTTCAAACAGCTCCCACTCTGAAATAAAACGCCCCCTCCGTTGGTCTGCTGTATTATACGGCTCGCTTGAATTTAAAAAAAAATTTTTAATCTACCTTGTTATTCTTATATTTATATATTTGACCTTTTGCATGCCATCAAACTGCATATATCCCCGTCTATGTGTTTAATTGGATTTTAAAAGCACTTTGATATTGAGCATCTTTCCACTTCCACTGGGGCCTCCCTGATTTACATGTTGGTGGGGATTGATGCACCATCCTCAACATGCATGGCACTTAGCTTTGTATGTGTTCCTGTCGGATCCTGTGAGCGGTACCTCCGGCAGCTTTCAGGGCCGGCTCCCACCCTGGGGGCCCAACAGCCCCGGGCACCAGATCAGAGTTGCTTGTCCCGCCTTTTTCCTCTTTCCCCACATAACCCGTTTCTTAGCATAATTGTGGAGGGTGGGGTTGATCTTCTGATGAATATTTATAAAATCACAAAAATTGAAATGCATAAAAAGGTATTTTTAATCAACAACTGGAGAGGTGATGCTTCTCTGCGGTTTCGCTCTGACCCAACCACTCTGTTGGGGTCGGAGTCCTGCAGTCTGTGGGGAGGCTAAGTGGAGGGAGGACGGGGACATGAATCTGGGTGTCCTGCGGGAGAGACGGTGGCTCCACCACCGAGATATCCTCACTTTCCCAAAGTGTCCTCACTCCATGCGGTCAAGGCTATAAATGGTCCTCATAAAGATATCTGTACGAGTACACACACACACACACACACGTACTTTTTTCCCTCCTTTATCTTCGTTTCCTTAGATGTGTCAGTGAATTAATTATCATATTGAACAAATTAATCTGGAGAATGTGGCCATGACTGACTCCAGATTTAATGATAGAAATGTGTGAGGACTTCAAATGAGGGGCAGTGAGACCACCTAGAGGTTTGTTGCTGGAGACGAGCTGGTGTGGGGGATGTAAAGAAAAGGTTTCAGCCTACATGTCAACAGCAAAGAGGTGGATGGATTCGTCTGTTGCCAAGTGGTAACAACCTGTTGCTCCCATACGCAAGCAAACGTAGCTCTTATATGGCACAAATACATCTTCCTTTTTCTTCTGCTATACTTCTATTCATTGCTGGGTCGTTTCTTTATAGAAACTTACCCAGAAACAGACTGTAACGCATTCAAATAAGATCTCCGAGACAGATTTTGAATAAAATTCCACTCCTGGCTAAAATTATAGGATGTGTTTTTTTTTTTCAGCAGCACAGTCGCAGCTCCGCAGAGAGAGAGAGAGAGAGAGAGAGAGAGAGAGAGAGAGAGAGAGAGAGAGACTCTCAGAGAAGATGCTCTCACTACAGGAGCAGCTACATCATCACCGAGGGAGCAGAACATTTTCATCTGCTCACAATGATTATTTCTCACTGACTCAACAACAAGAACATCTGGAATTAAAGAGTAAGAAGGTGGATTCCTGTTGCTGCAGCTCCAGATGTGTTTCACTTGAAAAGCAGGCACCTCTTAACTTGGATACACCTGTTTTTATTTGTACCCATGGATTTCCATAACGATTCCAATTTTTCGGTCCCACACACTAATTCAACAACACCAGGTAAGTTGAGCAAACAGTTATTTACTTATTTGTCATGAGCATCATAACTGCATTCAGCACGTAAAAGAATATCAAATGAATCAGGTGGATGCACTTTCTCTTCCATGACCTAAAATCATCTTGCAGTCTCTTATTTTGTAATCATGCAAACTGTTATAGCTGCACAATTTCAGGCTGCAGTGAATTACTACAGCAGCCTGACATGTTGGATGAGACATATGAACCATGACTTGCCCTCATCACATCAATTGGAACTATGCCACTGCTGAAATGCACATTCACAAGTCTTAGAAAATTACAAAGTCACTGAGTGGGTTTAGTGATATTATTTATACATGATGTGACTTCTGTGTTTGAAATTCCCCTTTATATCTGAACTATTTTAGGCCTGTTCTTATGAATAATTGTATTTTCCCCCAACATCATCTGTCATTAAACGGAATTGCTTTGGAGGAGACACACGCACACGCACACACACACGCACACACACACACACACACACACACACACACACACACACACACACATCAACTGAAATTCAATTAGTGTGTCTTGCTGACAAGTGCTTGTTTCAGTGATAACAGACCTGCAATTTGAAACAATTGCTGACCAGTATATTGTTATTTCGCTGCTGCTCTTGTTCATGAATTATAATGTGATGACTGTTTGAAGCTGTACAATCATACATGTGTGATTCTGCATGATTGTTTTCAACTGCCCCCTCCTCTTCTCGTCTCCAGCTGAAGATGGGGCCCTTCATTGCAGTGCCATCCTCCCCGTCATCTTCGGCATCATCTGTTTTCTTGGTATCTTTGGGAACTGCATCGTTATGTACACCATCATAAAGAAGACCAAGTGCCGCGCCAAGCAGACTGTTCCGGACATCTTTATCTTAAACGTGTCAATTGTTGATCTCCTCTTTCTCCTTGGGATGCCATTCCTCATCCACCAGTTGCTGGGCAATGGCAGCTGGCACTTCGGAGCCACAATGTGTACAGTCATTACTGCGCTCGACTCCAACAGCCAGATTGTCAGTACTTACATCCTCACTGCTATGACCCTCGACCGTTACTTGGCTACGGTCCATCCCATCCGCTTCAACTATGTCCGCACACCCTGTGTGGCAGCGCTGGTCATCGTTATCGTGTGGGGTCTGTCCTTCCTCACCATTATCCCTGTGTGGATGTATGCGGGCCTGATGCATCTTCCAGACGGACTGGTGGCCTGTGCGCTCCTCCTGCCTAACCCAATCACCGACACATACTGGTTTACACTTTACCAGTTCTTTTTGGCCTTCGCCATGCCCTTGTTTATAATCTGCCTGGTGTTCTTCAAGATGCTCCAACACATGTCCAGCAGTGTGGCCCCGCTGCCTCCACGGAGTCTGAGGGTGCGCACCAGGAAGGTGACCCGGATGGCAGTGGCCATCTGCCTTGCGTTCTTCATCTGCTGGGCTCCTTACTACATCCTCCAGCTGGTCCACCTCGGGGTGCAGAAGCCAACCCTCGCGTTCTCCTATGCGTACAACATAGCCATTAGCATGGGCTACGCTAACAGCTGCATCAACCCATTTCTCTACATCATCCTTAGTGAGACCTTCAAGAGGCAGTTCCTCAGAGCCGTACGTCCGGTCAACAGAAAGTTCCGCGTGAACCCGAGCACCACGGATGGTGGCAGCGTGAGCATGCGATTGGTACCTGAGGGGGGTCAGCAGAAGCCGGCCCCTCAGGAGATGATGCCATCCAATGTGGCGCCACAATGAATAAGAATCAGAGGCAAAGGATCAAAGAATGACTTCATCACCATTTATCTGCTGCATCAATAAGTTTGGATATTGGACATTAGCACCTGTCACAAACAATAATGTGAGCACATCAACTCTGATCAAGCATTTTGTTTAAACGGCATGTCGGATATTTCTCTGCACAAACCAGATAAATATTTCTGTTTCCAATTATTCATGAATTTAAACAGTGTGTTTGAGCCTCTTACTGGGCTTGTTCCCATTTTTATCTTAGCAATTAAAACCTGGAAATACCAAACATTCTCAATAACATGGAGCTCATACTCATATAATCCATCATTTCAAATCTCTACAAACCATCCATTTTGACTGAATGGAGTTTGCCTGTACAGCTTGTACATGTACAACCCTGGCTGCAGCATTTCTTTATCAATACCACTCAGCAAGTTCGAGGGGAAGGAGGCTGAGCAGTTTCTTCAGTGAACCTCACAGCTTACAGCATGCATTGTGCTCTATGAACTCCATATGTTCCTAGTGTCTGCCCTGGTCTCTGTGCATTCATTAAGCAGGTTTATGGAGCTCGGACAAGCGCATATCTCTGTCACAGGGGAGACATTCTGTGTTGCCATTTCTTCATTTCAAACCCCTCACAGGGAATCCACACATTTTCACAGGAATTCATATCTTTCCTTTGACTTTCATTGGCCTTTTGTTTATTCTGAACACTACGGGTCAGGCTTAAATATCAAATTGTGTTTGTTTTCTTCATCCACGAAAAGCAGTGATCCTTTCTTTTAATAAAACAGAGCGAAAATGTTTTAAAATAGTAGCTACACCTACAAACCATAAAGTAATGCCTATGTGACCATGTGAAGCGAATGAAATGTTTTAAAACAATTGCTGTTCACACAAACATTGATATCAGCTCCTCATGCAGCACCTGGAAACAGAAGCTCGGCCACGGGTCAAGGGACAAGCGAGTTGTGATTGGTGGGTCAAAAAGCATCACCTGGCTCAATAACGAGGCAGTAGTTCCTTTCAATTACTGCTTTCAATGTGAAATCTCATTCATGCATGAGCCTGTTCTGTCAATTTTGAAGTTATATCATATTTTTGTATGTATATATGATGGTATAATTATATTTGGAAAAGCTTATTTATGTAATTATAAGATATCTTCATTACACAATACTTAAGGTTTCTCAAACATTTCTGGCCTGTGCCCAGTTTTCTCTGAATAGTCTTGTTGCCATAAGTGATTGTTGTCAGAAGATTCGCCTTCTCTCTTGCACTGTATTTAAAAAAAGGCAGAGGGCGCACTGCAATGACTCGATAACACTTGTTGAAATAAAAAATACAGCCAACATATTGTTTGTTTGTCTTAGCAATCCCACACGGTGCCCACCTGGGTGTCGAAACCGTGCCGTGCTTGAGAAACGTGGCTACTCCACAAATTACAGACTGCAGCCATGTTAGAGTGGAATCTGTCATTGTAATCACATTACTTTTCCATTTCAGCAGTTAATGAACCAAAAATACTCTACACCACGACTTAGCAACAGAGGAGAGCTGCTTTGTGCTTATTTCTGAGGGCATTTTGAAATTTGTCATGTTTAGGTCGATTCAAAGAGACGAGATAAAGTGTTGCTCTAAAGTTCTATGAACCCCCTGAGGTACTTTTTGAAGCCTTGAAGTTAGTATCAACCTGTATGAATCCATTATTCGCTGATTGTTATTCTAATCTCATTCACCAGTATTGGAAACCAACCATCCTGATTAAAAACAATCTGAGTTTACCACAAACCCTTTGCAAACATCTAAGATTAATAATACAAAATAATATACTTTATTTATATAGCACATTCAAAAACTAGGTTATAAAAGTCCTTTGACAGAAAAGCAGGAAAATTAAATAAAAACTTGAACACGTAAAAGCAGTAAAATGAGCAAGTGAAATAAAAGGTGAAAAGGTGAAAAGAAAATCACAGTAAAAACACAATATCACACAAAACCTTATCTCCTCAGGTAGGCTGTTCCAAAGCCGAAGGGCCTGATGGATGTCCTTTCAACTCAAAGGAAATGAGGGGTGTGTGCATTTTTCGTTATTGCACGAAGACAGTTATCACATTGAATTTCTCGCATTTCCTCATAATTTTCTGTCTCGCTGCTTTCAGGCAACGAAATAAAAATGTTTCCAAATAAAAAGGAAATACAGGGGAAGGTGAAAGCCTCTGCTGCCCCACCCAAAGGCAATGACATTTCAAGTGACAGTTTGCCACAGTCACCAGCGGATACACTTTGTGTGCCCCCTGCCATTTACATCTGTCCCCTCAACCCTATATTTGTCCGACCAGGTTGGTGACCCTCACTGAACCTTTTTGAAAGTTCAGGTTTGCCCCTGGTCTGTCTTTGCGGAGTTTGCATAATTCTCCAAGTGTCTGGGTGGTTTTTCCCAAGGTACTCCGACTTCCTCCCACAGTCCAAAGACATGCAGACAGGGGGGTTAGGTAAAACACATGAACGTGCACTGACAACTGCTGGAAGAGGACTTTTCTGTGCCCCGCTTCTCTAACTTCTGGCTATTGTCTCCGCTTCAGCGAACAAAAGTCTCTGAGGTTAAAAAAGACTCGATAGCGAGTTGAGAGATGTCGTCAGCTGTGTGTTTGGGACGTTGGACATGATGTACTATAGGTTGAGAAACAGAAATACAATCTCTTCCTCTGGCAATAGCTTAGGAGGTAATTATCTTTTTAAGTGGGTTTACCAGCGTTTAAAAAACCTTGGTACCTCCACTAATTCTGTATCTCATGAGAGATCTTCAGAAATATATTCTAAAAAACATCATTTATTATTCGTCACACTGTTTTGACCAGGTCAGTGAAGCGGCAGGAAACTTCAAGGCTCGAGCAGAAACCTGATCAAATTACAAATGACACACTGTGGTGATTGCCTGAAACCCCCGAGCTGCTACCTGATGCTCGGGGTGGCAGGGTCAGTGATGTGGAACTTGTTCATATAAAGTGATTTTCTTACAAACCATCATCATTCACGATGAAGCAGGAAATGTGCCGTGCTCGCTGGTGCAGATGGGAAAAGGTTACAATCAGTTTAGTGGGTTAAGACCTCACGTCGGGTTTTTTTAACTCTGTCGTATCATCAAGTCACTTAAGCAAGAGGCCGAGAATCACCACGAATCAAGAGTTTGTCAAACTTGGTGTAGTAATCAAGTTATCAACTTTATTCTTCTTGTGGCACGAGAGGAAATGTCAGGGGATCACAACTGTCATTAGGGATCATCCTCTGTTGACCATGAATGTCATAGCTGAGGTTTTTTATTGGGAGTGGTTGACCTGACCTACCTACAAACACTGTCTACCCATAGAGCCACACCAGTAGCATTCAGTGTGGTGGCCCCCCCACCCTCTGCAGCTCTCCCTCAGCGGAGATCACAGCCCCCATTTCTGGACTCTGTCAGAAAAACTCCTGCCTGTTCACAAAGGCTTTCGACTACAAAACCTTCATCAGGTCCTTGTTATTTATTTATTTGATCATAATTTGGTTCTTTTCTTAACGTTGTAAGGCGGCCTTAGGTCCCTTGAGAGGCACTTTATAAATCAAAGTTAATATTATTGTTAGCATGGCTAAAAGTTTTGACTATAGCTTTATATGAATTAAAAACTGGAGAAGTTTTTGTTCTCCTCATTGTACAATCCTCAGGGAAGTTGCATAATGGAAGTGCTGCTTAAGTGACACGTATTAACATCGCCACGGACCCATGGGTGTTACGGCTGAATGAGGAGTATTGTGCACTCATCTCTTTTGTAGGTACTGGCTTTACATATCGTACTGTGGTTGGTAGATATCCATTGTGTGCATACAAAATGCTGTTACACAATTTGCTCTGAATGTTTTACTGAACTACTTTTATGAGAATCTCAAAATACAGAATCACATCCGTGCACACGACAGTCAAGATGTATAATATAATACACTTTCTATTCAGTGCAGCCTTGTAAGGCTTAACACAAAGAATCTGGTCGAGGTGTGCACAGCAGGAGTCATACAGAGACAATCGATTTCCAGTCATGCAGCACAACTCAGTATTGGACTGGATGTTATTAGGTGCAGGCACTCTTTGAAAATTAATTTGCCGTTGAGGCTTATTAGATTGTGGAACTAGAAATGACTTCAGACAGGAACGAGTCATGTGTGCAACTCAGATTATAATTGACCAACGTTGTCTCTAAAAATGATTCCATTGAGGATGATTCCTGGATTATTATGTTAACAGTGCCAAGCTGTGGCCAATCAAAGGCTGCTCTGAGAAAGGCGCTGAACCTCAGGGATCCTCTGGACATTTTCCAGAAGGGCTGTATGCGTTGATTCAAACGTCTGAGCGAGAGCTTCTAGGGACCTTTTTCGTCGGACTCCCAAGTAAAAACTCTGCAGAATGAGCACCCACAGGATTCACAGGCAGCGAGCGGGTGACATTCCAGACATCGATAGGAACAAACAAAAAAAACCGTTGGATTTTTCTGTGCTGTGAATACGCCAGAGCACTCCTGACATCCCCCAGAGTTCATGTCTGAAAATCGTTAGTACACAGCTAGAAAACCGAGTTGAGGGTATGTTTTATTTGACCTGGAAATGTATTGGAAATAAGGCTGCTCTTGTGTCTTCACTGCTCCCATCAATGACCGCAGCAGAAGGGTAGCATGAGGAGAAACAGCAGGACATTCTGAGACGTCTCAAAGTCAACACACACTGCTGGTGTGCCCCCACCAAGACCACATCACCAACTTCATCACCTCCGTCATCCCTGACAGATGCATCCTCCTCAGCCTTTGTCACTTGGTTTAATCCTCCTGCTTCTCCCAGCAGGAGGAAAGAAGAACGTGAAGTGGCTGAATTCATTAGAGGTACCTGTGCTATCTTAAGATTTACAGATGGTGGAGAGATTATGGACAAACTGGGCATTAGATGTCGGCGAAATACAAATTTGACAGGCAGTCGAATGAAAATAAACTCAGCAAAGTGGTAGAGCCGCTAACAACACATGAGCAGAGGATCAGTGCAGACATGTCTACGTTTATACAGCAGCATAACAGAGGTTATTGGCGAGGAGATCGCAAGATCGATCTGTTATCACTCTGAGACACTGTTGTTTTTTTGGACTCTTTGCAACAAAGGTTTATTCAATGGATAGTTCAACCCATCGTTAAAAGTTGTTAGCCCGTTTTGAAACAACACAGTGCAAAGGTAATGCACCTTGACGTTGGTTGCCACCCACCAATAAACCGAACAAAGAAGAAGAAGGTTTTAAGGTCTTAACGCAATGCATGCTGGTTAGAAATTTTGTCCTCCAGCGCTTCAAAACGTCACCAGGTCATGTGACCTTAAAACATTGCGGGAGCGAGCCAGCTGCAGTCAGACCGTGCAGATGTGCTCCTCCAGCTGCAGCACCTTGGGGGGCCTCTCAGATCTCACAATGCTGCTTTGATTAGCTGAAGGCGAATAATCTGTTTTATGTTTTTATTCCAAGATTTCAGATGCATTTTCTGCTCCGTATATCCATAAATGTAAGGTGTTAAAAACCAAACCTGCAAAATGTCCTATACAGGAATAATATCTACCTTTTACCTCGTAATTAAAACTATATATGTTACAATTAATTATCAATACATATATACATATTGTGTGAATATATAATATTCACTTAATATATAATCTTTGGCAATGCATAAATGTTGGTGTGTCTTTGTTTCTGTTATGTTATTCCATGTGTGCCTTATTTTACATAAATTTATTTTAGCCTTCTTGCAGTCAAATTTTACACAATGGATAGTTATTATACATTTTCAGCCCATTTTGAGGCAAAAATTCATATTAAAAATAGAGGTACTCAATAGTTCCAGGACAATTTGTGATAAATAAAATACAAGTCCGTCAAAAGGTGTAACAGGAGTGTTTATCATCGTTTAACTAAACATCAACAGCCAGTCTGTGCACGCTACAAGTTCACTTCCTATCATTTGTTGGCACCTGCAACAAGCGACTGTTAAACAACAAAAAAATTGCTTATTACAAACAAATTTAAAGTCAAAAAACTAAAAGTAATACAAATTATTCAGTTCATTCGATTAAAAAAACATGACGTATGAGATGAAGGAAAAATTACGTCAATTAATTCATTATAAAATGCGCTGAAGTACAGACACTCAAGTGTGTAACTGTATAATTTTATAATTTACTTCTACTTATATATATTATAATTCTGCTTAACAATATTCCAGATAATAATATCATACTTTATTGTACTTAAAATGAACATATAGGCTCAGGTCAGGTTGCATAATTACAGTACTTACATGTATTTATAGTAAGATTGTGTTGTGTAAAATATAATTTATGATGGAGAATTTAAAAGCTGTTGACTGTAATCATAAATAAAGTCTATTTATTTGTTGTATTGAAAAATAAAACAACACACTGTCATGTACAGAGAACAATTCAGGAAGAACCTTCTGTTTTACAGCAAAAGAAAACCTAATACACCATTTTGTAAAAATATGTAATACACTGCACAACCTCATCTTATTCCCAAATCAGTACACACCACAGGGTAAGTCTCAATGATAATCATATTATTTATTCTCTCTCTCTCACACACACATACACACGATTCTGTCTGTGTGTATTCGCAAATATAGACAGATTTATATATGTGTATATAAAACGTAGAAAATTTGCATATAAAAACATTTTCAACCCACATCTGACAAAAATCGTGTTTACACAGAAGTGCTCAATTTGGCAGCGTAAACATTGTGTGTATGTGGCTACATGTGGATTGAGCCATGGAAAGACAAAATATATAAACAAACGTTAAAATGTATACAGACTTTGTGTCCCTATTTAAAATCTATATGTTCTATTTTAACCGCATTGATCTCTAAAACACACTGTAATGTACTGCTCTATGAGCAGAGGAAAAATAAGATACGAGTGAGTTTAATTCGTTCTGTATAAGGGATTATCTGATCCTTCTGAATAGCAGGGAAGAGTCTGCACTTTGGTGTGTTTTTTTACAGTCAAGATTTCACTGTAAAGAAGGAAATAATCAGCATCTATAATAATTTGTATCTAAGCACATGCTCTCATTCAGAATTAATAATTACTATTATGAGATAAAGGTCGTTCAGACATGGAAGCTGAAGCAAAGTATTTCACAGCTTTCTTTCAGAAAATGGAATTTTAATGCTCAAATTAATTGTTTCTCGCACATTTCAGAGAGCAGCCTCGAGCATGTGTGCATTTATTTTGTGTTGCTATTTTTCAGCAAACTTCCAAACCACCTTGTGCAAACTAATGAGTAAGACATTCAACTATTATTGCTTAGTCACCTGTTACCTTTCACAGCATAATGAAAGTGTTGGTAAAAATAAACGTGGTGTGTGTACAAGGTTTGTGTGATTCAGCTGGTCCATATCCCTCAATACATCATACATACATTTCAGTAGGTGACATGCCACTTGCAAATATTCATTTGTTACAGGAATAGAAAGATTCTGCAAAAGGAGAACATCAGCCTCAAAGAAAATCTTAACAAGTGGATCTATAATTTAGCGCCTGCCTGCAGTAAGATTTATCACCAAAAGGAATAGAATCATTGGATAAATATGAACTGTTCCAATGATCCATCCATGTGGAGCCGAGAGGCCACTTTTATAGAATATTATTTACGGGTGCTGTTGACAGGGTGTGTTTTCTGGGGGAGTTGAGGAGAAAGACGGAGGCAAAGGGAATTCATTTACTGGGAGACTTTATGCTTGTATTATAAATTCTCTTTTCTTGCTTGTTTGCTTGGCACAAACAGGAGAAAATTCCAATGTTCACAAATCAAATAACAGTGAGTGACACACTGAAAATCGGAGTAGAAATCTGTCTCTTATATCACTGTGCTGTTTCATTTGAATCCTTTCAGACTCCCCAATAAAATGTCTCCCAATAACAAGGACAGGTTAGTTTATTTTAGAGTCAACTTTGATCCTGCTTCAACATTACCAGATCAAACTGGCCTTCAGCAAACCACATCATCTGGGCACTGGCTGTGTTTGAGTTTTTCAAAATCTGCTTGTTGAAGTAATATGGGGTGAGCCTATATGTGTGCTGCTCTTAGAGACTGGGAAACTGAATAACATACTCAATCAACAGGCAATACTGTCCAGAAGCATTCAGAAGCTCATGTGAATAAACATCTTCCTCTCCATTTAAATTGCAAATATTATCCAACATAGGTCAACACATTGATGTAAATTCAATTATACGGCTATAATTTCTCTCAAAGAAAAAACGATTTGAGCGCTGCACCAAAGTAATTTGAGTATCCATCATTATGTGGGTAGATACTAGATAAGTCACATTCCCATGTGTGTGTAAAGGGCAAATTAAATCTCCAAATACAAAGTCTAAGAGGTCATCATTGGAAATTTGACACACAAAATCCAAATGTCCCAACAGCAGTGAGTGAGGACATCATGTTCGCCTGTTATTCTGTTATAGAACGATCCATTTGCATGAATGGAGTGGCCGGGGACATCTGGGCTGGGAAAACTAACTTAACGCTCCGCTCTACTCCAGCAGTTATGTGAGTGAGCTCAAGGGACGTCCTTCACTCCCAGTGATACTGGCAGAAGCTGCAAAGTGGCTAAAAGTAAAAGTTTCATTCTGCCCTGTGTTTCTTACAAGGGATCTAGTAACTGTTTGATTATGAAGCAAGTTGATGTTGGGGGGGAAAATGCAGCAAGAAAAATTGAGCCAAAATAATCACACTGAGATCAGTTTAACAAAAAGTCTGTAGTAGGAGTGTTAAACGCACCATTGGACATAAACACTATATTTGATTATGTGAAAAGACAAAGTGCAAAGCGCAACCTTCATAATGCCACATTCACTTCTCCGATTTGTACGTGATATTTAAAAGGCCTACATTAAAGGACTCAAAAAACATTTTTATTTAGTATATTTAGATTTTCCCCTCCTGTAACAACCAAATTAACCAAAGATGTGAGCAGCGTGAGTGTAATACATTTCCGTGTCGTCCAGCAGAGGGCAACATAAACATACCAAATATAAAGTGATATTTTTTAAATGGCAAGGCATTGGGTTGGATCAAAGACTGTATTTAGAGATGGATGACACATTTCCTCCCACTATCCAGAAGTTAAGCCAAAATATCCTCTTGCTCATTTGGAGCCAGTCTGGCGGTAGCGACGTCCCACCGATACAGGTGTTCAGCCAATCAAGAGTCAGTCTCAGCTGTCAATCATGACGTTTCAGCCCGTTTTTATAGAATCAAATAATTAAGTAAAACAAAATTTACCTGAACAATTAACATTTCGACGTACATCAGTGTGATAAGAAGTACCGTAAATGAAACCATCTTTGAGAACAATTCAATTGACGTGAACTTTGACTTTTAAGTTTGGTCCATGACCCATCAACTAACAAGGAGGAGGCGGAGTTAATGAACTATACTGCAGCCAACCACCAGAGGGCCATCAGGACGCTTCGGCTTCACTTTTGGGAGTCATGCCGTCCATCTTTATATACAGTCTATGGGTTGGAACATGGGGCATTAGCAGATGGCAGACAGTCTTTCAAAATAAAAGTTCCCTGTGGGCCAGTAGCTGTAGGGACACTGATGTTGACGGAACCTTTAGCTACATTTACAATGTGCTGCAAGAAGATGACAAACGCACAATTAGCAGGGTCGTCTAGGCACGATTATCAGTAAGTTAGCTAATTAAAGTTAGCTCACAGTAAACGAACAGAAAAAGGAAAATATATAAAAATGTATTTTGCTCTTACTTTATTTCTTTGTTTGATTTGTTTCCATTTAGGTCTTCTGTGGTTTAGACTGTTCAGGCAAGGAAAATATAAAGGATAAAAAAAACAAAGCACATGGAAAAACATAGCTTTTTTGCACCCACATCTCCAGTTCTCTCTCTAACTGCCCATATGCTGTCAGTGTCAGGCTGCACTATTACCAGCACTCCTACGCTGAACCTTGACTGCATAAATGTGAGTATTTGTGAGGTTGAGCGTTAAATTCCTCACCATCAAGTTTTCTAGCTTTCGACAGCTGTCTGACGACAAACTAGGACACAGCCACATTGTGCATTTTGAGCCAGGAGAAAATGTCAGCACTCCCGACACCTTCATATACCCACAGATTGAACAGTTTATCACACGAGATTGAGTCCGGATAGCACAGAAAAACCATTAACTGAGAAAAATAAATAAAAGAGTGGAGATTAAAAGGAAACAATGGAATGCATTCAATAAAGTTCACTGGTATTATCTCAAACAATCCTCTAAGGGTCAATATTGCATTAATATTAAAATCCCAAATTTGAGAGTGGTAGAGAGGTTAGCCACAAAGCCCTACTGGTTCTGGTAGACTTTCATTTTCTTGGCCAATTAATAATAAAGAGTTCCAGATCAGTGCTTCTCCAGAATACCACTCCTACCCTCATAGCTCCTAGCTCATTATACTGTGGACTTTGTGCTTTTTTCATTGTGTGTGTGTGTGTGTGTGTGTGTGTGTGTGTGTGTGTGTGTGTGTGTGTGTGTGTGTGTAAGGGCTTCTGTACTTCCAGTGCTAAAAAGACAAACTCATTGGTCTAAACTGCATATAAGTTTCTCAGGCACTTGTTTCAAGTGATAAAAAACAGACAAGAGATGGACTTCCTCTGACAAGTGATGGACACGTCACATCATTTCATTCTGTTCTTTATATCCCAGAATTCAAACTCTTCATCTGCTCTGTCTCTGCTTCTTTGTTTTCTGGGAACAAAAAGGATATCGCTGTGAATTTAGCTCTATTGCTTTGATCTCAGAGACTGGACGTCGTTCACTCTATATCAGGGACAAGGCTCCGTGTGTGTTTGTGTGTTAACTAGCTCTGTCAGAAGCTCGACTCGGGGACTGTCTTTTTGCGCCCCAGTGAGGTTGTGCTGTAACGAGTCCTCTGCAGGGTGCCGTAAGATGGTTTGTCCGTTGTCAGGCTGCGTGACGGTGCCGGGGCTGTGGACATGCCATTGCGATGCAAAGATGCTGTCCTGTGCATGCTCTGCTCCGCCTTGGTGGGGATGTTGGACTGACTTTGGGAGCGTTTGATGTCAACCGTCGTACGTCCAACTTTTCCATTTACCAGCTCATCGCCCAGATGGCCTGAGCCATTAGACTTTTCTCTTTCTGCAGCACTCCTGCCTCCCGCTGCTCCGTTAGACAGTGGCAGCCTTGACAGCGTCCTTCGGCCTCCTTCCTCACCTCCTCTTCTCCCTGACTCACCCTCCTTGGACTTCCTCTGGTCCTTATCCTTCTTCAAGAAGTTGCCTTTTAAGAAGGAGAACAGTCCCTCCTGACTCTTGGGCACTTCTCCTCTTTTGGTCTTAGAGTTTTCTTCAAATGCACCTGGATGTTCAGCCCTGTCTCCCCTTGGTCTTCTCAGGGTCCCATCATGAAGGCTGGGTGTGCTGTAGCTGGGCTGAACTCCAGCACTGAAATGCCTTGTTGTCTCCGTATCCTGGGAAGCTTTGGCGGAGCTCTGCTTCCTGGAATCCTTCCTTCTGGTGAGGGTGTTACTGCTAGAGCTACTGCTGATATTCAAGGTGCCCTCATCTCTTGTCTTGCTCCCCTTGCTGCGTCTCAGGCTGGTCGTCTTGTCCGATGGCCTCCTCTGGCCCTCTGGGACCTGTGGAGACTCTAGCTGCTGCTCATCTCTTGCTTTATCCACACAACTCATACTCCCAGCATTGGACGATTTGACATTGGCTACAGCGGGGGCCACAGCAGCTTCCTTTGTGCTGCGCGGTTCGCTCATCAGTGTTACTATTGGGTCCTTTGTGCAGCGGGGACGCCGGCCAGATTCCAAGTACTGCACTAGCTCCACAGGGGCAGGAGCTTGATCCGGCGGAGACACCGGGTCAGGTTTTCGTCTGTCCTTGGAACCAAAGGACCAGCGAAGGGGAAGTACTTTGCTCAGAGTGTCCTTAGTCTTGCTGGGGGTTCTCATGCTCTTGCTGCGCCCCTCAAGTCCCCTGACAAATGGCCTGCTCTCAAAACCTCCTAACAATTATTTAGAGAAAAAAATCTTTTAGTTTTCTCATTCAAATGCAAGACCTTTACACACAATTGACACACTAAACTGATTAGGGCAAATGTTGGGTGTGCTCTTTTACCCTTTTCCTCTTTACAACCATCGTCGAGGAAGACGGGAGACTCTGGAGAGTCGGGATTTGAAGACGGGCAGGTGGTGGACGATCGAGACACCAGACTGCCTCTCTTACTGTCCACTGTGAGGCGGACGAGCCAATGGTCTGACATTGATGAGCTTGTGGAGCCTGTGAGACACACAGAAAGAAAGGAATACACTGAGAACATTAAATAAACAACACTTCTAAACGGTTAGCTCTGATGTTTACATTTAAATGACCTTTGTACAGCCAGAAATAGATAAAATCCATGGTGTCACTTACCTTTGTGGCTATTACAAGTCTTGCAATCCTTTAAACTAGACGTGTTAAAAAAACATCAGATGTAAAAGTAGCAAAAGAGTAGATTGGCCCCTGTAATGGTTTCATTACTCTTTATTACTCATGCCTGAATGTGAAAGTGCTTTTTTTAGGTACCTAGCTGGAGTGGAAAAACATGTAATTAGTTCCACCTCCACTTTCGTTATTTGTGCCTCCTGGTCTCCTTATCGTCTGAAAACCGGCCGGTACTCGTGACTCGATGGATATTCAACAACTTTTAGAGGCTCCAGGCGGGGGGGAATTAGAGATTACACCAACACAATTAAATCCTGTGAGTGCAAGTCTCCGTCAGCTGGACAGAAAAAAAACCTTCACTGAAACTCAGCCTATTGATTGGTAGCGGGCTGCCATGGAAACCAAAATTACAATATGTTAATAAGAGATAATGCTGGACGTCGTGGAAATCAGGACAAAGATGGAATCAAATCTCCCCCCCCCCCGTACAGCTATTAATGTGAAATTTCACGTTTACTCCCATAATATCTAAACGTGGCTAAACAATTTAAATATCGACTTTATTTTGACAGCCGTTAAAAACGTACACAGTTTACTTATATGCTGTTCTTTTGGGTCATTTGGATAGCAAGTACTTGTACTGTAAACGGAAGGACATTTCATGATGATAGGAGACATTCTGACATTTCCAGGATCTACTCTACCATGGCCTCCTCTGAGCAGCCACAACAAAAGGTTTCAAATTCATCTGCACACATTCTGTTATGTTATTTCCATCTTTGCCTTCCTTATATATAACCCTGTCAGTCGCAGTTAGCATGTCATACATTGTCTTAGTTTAAAAATGATCAAAAATTATGAAAACACATTTTGACAATCACATGTATGTATAAAAATGTATGTGATTGACAGAATCTACTCTGGATGCAATTCTTTTGTCTTATTGAAAAGACTTGTGAACTTTTGAGGGTTTAGAACTTCACCTTTATTGATGGGTGAGTAAAAGTGAAATGGGCAGAAAGAGTGGGGAAGACAAGCGGCAAAGGGCCAGGTGGATTCCAAAACTGTTGCTGCTGCAGGAGGACCCAAGCCTCTGTATGCAACACCTAACCACCTGCTGGCATGGGCGCCTTTTCAGCAGACCTTCTGATTTATCTTTGTGGATCTTTTGTTGGACTCATTGTGTGTTTCTGGACTTTTCCCTTCTTTTCCTTGCATTTGTGAGCAACACTATCTCTGTCAAACATTTCTGTCTAGGGCACACGCAGAGTAGGATTGAACCGCCGACCTTCTAGTTAGAGGACGACTAGCCCTCCTCCCCTCTGTGTTAGCATTTCCTTATATGTAGTCCATGCGTTTCTCATTGTTTGTCTCGCAAGTACTCTGAACGTTCCAGCATGCTCCTTTTGCTTTTCCCGAGTACATGACAAAGCAAGTTTTTAACATTGCCTTTTTGCTCGTGTTTTTCGATACCGTTGCTTGATCTGACTGCTGACTAATCTTATTAGGGAGTGTTGTTTTTCAAACTGACTTCATTTATATACATCAGACCGTCCATAAAGAAGCAAAGGACAATGTTTCTGTTGCTGAACAAAGAGCATTAAGGCTTTCAACACTTTAAAGTTTTATAATTTTACATGTTCACGGCCTTCACTAAAGAGTGGAGATAATAACCTTTCATCAGTTCAGTGTTTCCTCTTATCCTCTCGTGTGCCTCTGCATCACATGGTTGAACAGTTTTTTTCTGGTGACTTTAGATCAACACAAATAGATAAACTAACAGGCCGGAGGCAAGACTGCAGGCTCTCAGCTCCATCCAGTACAGCTGGACAGGTATTTTATTACCCTCTCAGAGTTTTTCCAAAGGTTTCTTTCACTTTTGCCCAAGACTGGGCTGCTTCAGTATTTGATGTGAAGTGTGCAGCCTGCAATCTTAATCACATCAGGGTATCTAAGCACAGCATGGGTTTAAACTGTCTCATTAAAAAACATGAATCTCAGAACTCTGTACTGCAACTGTACACCTTTTTGCATAGACTGAAGGACGGCTTTGTTGCTCTTTCAGTTGCAGTGTGTGGGGCTGTTTCAGAATCGATAGCACACTCTTTGTGATCGACAGGGGGAAATATATAATGAGGCTTTTGAATCCAGCACACGTCCACCAGAATTTAAAGCTATGAAACATTTCTGGTTTCCCTGCTGTCACACATTTGAGTGTAGGAGTGGATCATCACGGTGCCTTCAAGCGGGTACTTGACATTGTGCATCATAATTAATGTATTCCGCAGGGGGTGTCTATGTTTGATTCATATGTGGAAGAGTTTTTTCATTTACGCATCCAAAAATCTGTGTTGCCAATGACGTTTGGGGGCAAAAAGACACAGGACACATCTGCCCTGTGGAGTAGGAACCTATAATTGATGCTTATGTAACAGCTTTACTTTTCCACGGTGTTGTAGGAGCTGCATTCTGGCCTTTAGTCAGAAAACAAACATTCATTTTGGCTCCCATTTGGTTTCACTTTGTGAAAAGGAGAGACTGTTTGGGTGAGTGTTGGGCCTGACACGGAAATAAACAACCCTTTCTTTAGGGCATTTCAAGGTCCTATTCCTGCCTTGGACACAAAACTCATTAAACTGGGTAATTACAAGTGCAGTCCTGAGATTATGTACCAGCAGATTGTGAATAGGAACTATCTTCCAGGCCCCGAAATGTTCAAGTATCTTAGCTACTCAAAAAGGAGGAAAATCAATGAAGCAGGAATTCAAGAACCGGTCGTGACTGTTCAAAAACAGCCAGTATGAAGAAGATGCTAAGGTGGTGAGCAACTGCCTCCGCTGTCGTTGTATTGAGTAGGTAAATAAAACATATTCTTCAGCCTGTACATGCAACAACTAGGGTGCAAGAAAGAGGACAAAGACATTACATGGCAGAGGCACAGTCATTGCATCCTAAGCTAAGTGCCGCCCAAAATGACTGTGATTTAAGAAATACTATGATGATATTTTAAGAATAAGGTCATAAAACCATGAGAATTAAGTCGTAATATCACAAAAATAAAGTCATAATTTCATGTGTGTCACTTTAGAGGGTGAATATCAGAAGATCACCATGTCGCCTCTGTTGGAACGAGAATTGTGGAGCATTTTGTTAATAAAATTGGTTTCATTAACAAACAATCAGCACATCTGAACTAGACTATCATAAGTTTCAAGACTTAGAAAAGATTGTGCAAGAAACGGATTCTATTCTGAAGAAAGAACCACACAAAGTTTTTAGAATTTTTTTTTGTGGTCGACTGCGGTGGTTGGTTGCATGTGTCGTAGTTTCCTAAGAAACAATAAGACTGTTTAAAGATTTTGGATCCACAAGGAGTGGAACTCCAACGAGCACAGATTGTCCTGACTTTATGTTCTTTATTCTTAAAATATCATGACTTTCTTCTCAGTTACAACTTTATTCTAGTAATTTTCAAATGTACCTTGTACTAGCACGTCTTTCTACTGAATTCAGACTTTACTCTGGAAATATTATGTCTTTCTTCTCAGTTATGACTATTCTTGTAATAGCGCGACTTTATTTTTGAAATATCCGATTTTTTTCTTCAATATTGCCCTTTTACGCCTGTTTTTTGCCTTATAGCAGAAAGATAATGGTTCAGCCAGACTCGTCTCCAGCAGTGTCACAGTGCTGTAAAGATAAGTCTATGTGAGACTATCCCTTGGATGCAATCCTTTCAGTACTGCTCCAATCTAACTGCGCAACTTAATCCTGAATGCCTGCGTTTGAAGCACACATATAAATTTAAACATTCTGTCATACATACAGGCATATCCATTATATCATGTGCTTGGTTATCCATTGAATTATGTATGTTTTCCTGTTTGCTAGTCTTCTGATAGCGTACCTCTGATTGAGCTGCTGGCCGACCACTGAGGAATGTTGTTGCGTCTCTGGTAAAAGAGGATGTAAGCTCCTCTGGTACATACTTCCTCCTCTGGCACCAGGTCGACGCTGCTGTCATCATAGCTGTACCACTGGGCATCCACTGAATTTCTACAGTAAGCTGCAAAAACAAGGGACATGGAGAAAATTCTAAAATTTCATCAAGTCAAACTTAAAGAAAAGTAGTAGTAGTAGTAGTAGTAGTAGTAGTAGTAGTAGTAGTGGTATTTGTATACACACCTTTGCTCTTGGGTTGCAAGTCTTTTACTGCAGTGTGTGGCTAACACTATTGATCTTCTCTGTTTGTCAAAGTTGCAAAGCCACATAAACAAAGACCCGCTCGCCGACACACTGAGCTGCTCGCCTCAAATCAATGATGCAGCTGCAGTGGAGTTCTTTCTTTAGCTCTGCTTATTGCAGTAAACAAATGCACAGCACATGTGAGCTTAATGTTCAGTCAATCTTCCCTGGATAAAAAACACTGTGAAAACTCTTATGGGGCCGTTCCATTGTGGAGTATTACTGTTAAAACGCTGTAATTAGTCCATATTTAACTTTTATCGGGCTGTAACCATGTCATAGTGCACCAGAAAAACCCAGTGAGAGGATACCCAAGCTGTCATGGCAACGGCTGCTGCATCCTCCACATTTCCTGCTGTTTCCAGTTCTCCTACATTTCTCCTCAAAGTTTTGTTTCTTTAACAAAAGATCTCCATGCAGTCCCAGGCCTAGTGTTGCCTCGACTATGTATCAAGTTCTCCATCCCGCTCGCTGCCCGATTGCATCACCAATCCAGTATATTTGCAATTACCTTACAGAAGTTGAAGGGAAATAATATAAGACTACAAAATGCCTCCAACACTGGCAGGAAGATGATTTTTTTTACGAATTCCAGCTCTCTATTCAGTTGCAATATGTTTCTGACATTCAGACACCTTCACTTCAATTCTGACCAGTCTCCCAGTTCATGCTGTGGAGAAGCAGGGGTTGTGGATACTTTAAGCTCCATGCTCACATCCCACTTTCCAATTATGACAAAGCATGTTGGGCTATTTAAAAAAACATAGTCTGGATGTTGATATGAACATTCAAACTCATGAATGGCCTCCGCAATAAAAAACTATTGATAGACTGAAACGTATGAACGTGAAAGTATCCATAGCAAAGTAAATAGGCTTCAAATAACAAATGATTTGAGGGAATGTATTAAAACAGCTGGTGTCTGCTCAACTGTCAAAAATGCAATCAACTCAATGTGAGTGATGTTTCATGTAGTAAATAACATATTATACCAGTTCCACACCTGTATAATGTCCTCCATGCATTCCTCCGTGATGGTTACACACAGCGTAGAGGTCGTACTGATAGTCCTGTGGGAGGGTCATGTCGGGGTGTTGTCCTGACGGCTGCTTCCAGGCTGGGGGCCACGGCCCCAGGTTCCGCATACTCTGACTCCTCTTCACTATGTGGGGGGCCATGTCCAGTCCCGTCAGGGGGAAACGCACCAAGGTCGACAGCTTATTCCTGCGCTCACCCACCTGTTGAGTAACAATGTTTTTAGTCATGAATATATAAAAATAATGTAACAGGCTGAGATGTAACTTTGGATCACCTGATACATTCTGGAATCAGTGTGTAACTAAAACCTCATGCAGCTTCCTGCCTGAGTATGTTGAATTTTGCTGAGAACTTAGAGAATGTTAAAACGGCCACAATACATGTTCAAGCACTTTGACCACAACCCTGTTAACATCAGTGATGTTGAATCACCTAAGTGTGGATGACTTGGGCTCCTTGGAGTCAATGTGTAAGAACAACTGATCGACCTCCTGTTTTTCCTCAGGTAGTTGAAGCAGGTCCAGCTCTAACTAAAACTGATGGTCAATATGAGCAGGGGCACGACAGAGCATCAATACCAACTGCGTCACTGTGTGGTAAACCAGCCTCACACTACTGGCCGAAGTGAGCAGTGCCATCGGGCAGATACGTGATCAGATATTTTGATGAGCAGTTATTCAGAGCGGAATAAAACATCTTAATAATATCCTTTTATCATTATTATTATGAATATTGGGCTATAAAGGCACTGAATTTAGCAATTGGTGTTCACGGTGAGGAGCTGTGGCATTGAGATCCCTGCGATACAGGTTACTGCAGCAAACCACCAGGGGCGATCAGGACCCTTTGGCTTCACTTTCAGGGAGCAGCCATGCCATCCATCTTTATTTATAGTCAATGTGTTGAACCAAACCTCTGCTGACTTGAACGCGTGGGTGGAATAATAACATTTAAAAGTTAGCTGAGGGTTAAGGGGATGTCATTGGTTTGCAGATATCTTTATTTTGTGTATTTATGTATTCATGCTCCCACGGCTCCAGACAGAGACAACCTTGTTGCGGCACTGACTCCTTTATAATTGCTGGGCTGAAGGCAGTGACATTGTTAGAGAACATTGTGATGGTAAGAGTGATGGTGCACCCGGTAATGCTGCATGTTGATAGGTTGCTGTAACCTACATGCATGTTCCATAATGCAAAGAAGTCAGGGACTGTGCCTGTGATAGATGGAGGCGTTGGAAATGTTTATTTCAGCAGCAGAACATAGTTAGAGTTTGGCATCTAGGCTCCAACCTCAATACACCCCCAGATATGATTACATGGATATAATTGGGAGTGATGAGCAAATATCTTTGAGTTCCCCCCTGTCGAAGGCAGCAGGTGGATGCTGAGGTGGTGGGGGGGCTGAATCGACAGGCAGGGCAGCAGAGGCATTGACGAGCAAAGGGAGGGATGGGAAATCTTTGCAGCTTAAATTGGGAGGATGTAGAGAGTAAGGCATGTCACATGATCAAAGCAGTGCAACTCCAGTTGAGGGTGTGAAGGAGCTCGCAAGCATCGTTGCATTGGATGCAGCAACTTTAAGAGGATTTTCTTCCTTTCAGATAAATAGTTGTTGATCATTTAGTTTCTTGCTGCCCCCACAAAAGTCAAATCACAACAAAAACTCAATAATAGAGAAAATATGGCCAAAATTGAATTTCTATTTTTTATTCTTTGGCCCCTTGTGGGAGACTGGAAAACCAAACAGTAGAAAACCATAGAGAGTTGTTTTGGCAGTGTTAGAGAGAACATACTTAACGGACAAGGAGGGACATTAGCATTCATTTAAAGTTGTGGTTTTGACGATCTGTCAAGGCAAGATCAGACTCTGTAGCTGCTGAATTCTATGTTCACCAGCTAGTTGCTAAGTTTGTGCGTTTGCTGTTTGGTGCAGTTTAGGTACAGATGGTATTTGTAATTAAGAACTTTTGGTGATTAGTGCATCCTACCTGTCGGAAACGCTTGAGGTGGAGGATCAGGATGTCAGGGAGAGTCCACAGGCTCATCTTCACCATGCCCTGCTGAAACTTTTTACAGTGGGGACACTTCCAGGCGTCGTCAGGGGCAAGCTGGAAACAGTCAGTGAAATCATCAATGAAACGTTTATACAAATAAAACAAAATGATGTAAACACAAAATGTTCACATCTGTGGTCACTTGGTCTGGTAATGAGACGTAATGAGACGCGTTTTTACTTCAGATTAATTGTTCCTATAAATACGTTTTTCATTAAATCCACTCTGATTAAAATCCTGTGAGCTTAAAAGGTCATGTGTTATTAAAAACAATCAATCCATTCATCCATCCATAGTCATTCGGGGGGAAGCAACCAATCAGCCAAATCCCAGCTGACATTAGGTGACGCAGGGGGGGGGGACACATTGTCTGTTGATTATTTTCTTGATTAATCAATTAGTTATTTGGTCCATGAAATGTCAGTGGTAAACAATTTTGATCTGTGCACCTGACACCTCCTCTATCTTCAGTCTTATACCGTCCACAAACCAAAGATATACACTATAGTGTCATTAGAGGAGCAAAGAAACTAGAAGAAATTCACATTTAAGAAATCTAAAATCAAAGAATTTGGACCTTTATTTCATGAAAAAACACTCAAACCAATTAATCGATTATCAAAGTAGTTACCGTCAAATTTTGTATAACTAACTTTATTGATCGATCAATTGTAGCAGTCCCACAATCACATAAAAATGTGGCAACAGTGCATTGCATTAAATCGTGCAGATGCAGATAAGGAGCATCATATAATTTTCCAGACGACCACCATCTGTCCAACAACCGTTGATTGAAGGTATCGATTAACAAATGGACAAATCGACTCTGTGAAGCATTTCAAATGTGGCGGGTCCGAGACGTTAGCTGAGTCTGTGGTGTGTGTCAGCGTGAGGGGGAGAGAGAGAGAGAGAGAGAAGAGTGAGAGAGTGGAGTTGGGATGGACTGAAGAATGAATTTATATTACATATTATATAATAAGAGCCAGTTCCTGGTTTATTACCTATAGAGTTGAATGAATTCTCGAGAAGGCAGACCATTACATTTGCAAAATACAATGACAAAATTGACCCAAAAAAACAACCAATGATGGACTCAGCCGATTGCAGAAAGACAAAATATCCATCCCTTCGCCCGACAAGAACATGCAATGAGTGGATGCAATGCAGTTGGAGATATTTTGTAGAAAAGAGGTCAGAGGAGGACGATCAGGAGCTATAGTAACTCAGATAACCACTCTCTACAACTGTGCTGAGAAGAAAAGTATCTCAGAATAAGCCAAACATGAAACCTTGAGGTGAATAGTCTCCACTGCTGTCGGCCAACAACAGAACTGCACGGCTGCAGTGGACACACAGTCAAGTCTCCTGAATCTGAATTCTGCTGTGGCTGCAGATGGTCAGAGTTTGGTGTCAGTAGCATGAATCCGTGGACCCAATCTGCCTTGTGTCAATCATCCAGGCTGCTGGATGATTAGTGTGTGGGGACAATTTTCTTGGCAAACTTTGGGTCCCTTAACATTAGTGAATCATTGTTTGAAAGCCAGAGCCTCTCTAAGAATTGTTGTTGGCCACGTTCATCCTTTTCTGGCCACAGATGAGTTGTCTTGTAATGGCTACTTCCAGCAGGATAATGCATCATTTCACAAAACAAACGTTTTACAAACTGGTACATGGACCCCTTTATATTGTTGTATTTCAGGGGAGATGTACGTGACATTTCAGTCATTAAAGTTTTTGTATTTTAGCTTCTCTATTATTGTGGTTTTAAGTTTACTCGTTAGTTGAGTTATACGATCATAGGCCAACCTACTTCTGAATTTGTGTAGGGGCTTCATATATGTCAAAATTGCACGGAGGATTTGTTTTTCACTTGGTTTGTCAGGGTAATTTTATGTGTATTAATATCATTCCCTTTTTATTGTTGTACTCTATGGGAGAGGGGGTCCACGTTTGTAAAATTAGTAGTAAAAAACTCCACCAGTTACATGACTATACAGCTGATAAATCTGCAGGAGATATGTGATGTTCTCAAGTCCACATGTTCCAAACATCTGGTTGAATCCACACCACGAAGAATAGAGGGTGTTTGGGAGACAACTGAGCTCCAACCCAGTATTAGTTTGGTGTTCCTAATAAACTGCTCAGTGAATGTGTTTAAGGCTAAGTCCTGTGCATCAGTGTGGTTTGAGTGAGCTGAGAGTTTGAACAGTCATTAGGATAATTTCCAGCAACTCTCCCCCAGTAATCTCTGAAATTAATTCATGTTATGTTTCTGATGAGACATGATTGACTAAACTCCATCTCTGCTGCGTCCTAAGTGGCAGCGCGCCTCTACGTCTGTTCGTGAGAGAGAGCTGGTACATGCCAAGAATAAATATCAGCCTCTGCATGTTTGCCCTGAAATAAAGTGATGACAAACATCCAGGAAATTAATTCGTCACACGTTAAAATAGACAATTTTACCAGACGCCACTGATTTGTGGACCTACAGCTGTTTGATTGTAGTGGGAACACAGAAAAATCCCATTGGCTTTTGTGTTCAGCGTGATACAAGACGACAGAATTGTAATAACGCAACGAAAACCTGCTGCTGCCATTGCAGTTTGAGCCTGGACTCATTTCATCATCCGACACATATCTTAATCACAAAATGATTGTCCTATTTAAAGTGAGGGTACACTGCATATTTTGTATTACACAATACAGCAAATGTATCGTCCTTTCAGTATTTCAATATGTATTCAGAGAAGATTCAGCTCCACAGTCACAGTGAAGTGGCACACAGAGTATTTGTCCATGAGGTTTGTATCTTTAATATAAAAAGCAGGTTTCTTTATTCTTCTGAAATAAAAAGGAAGACAGAAGATGTGCAGAGAGCCAATGTGGGAGTAGAAAGGCCTATGACTGTGAGGCTGAGCCAATATGCCAATATGTTCTCCATTTTTAACTAAAAAAATGCCAAACACTCAACAACAGTTCCAAGTTTCAATTAAATCCAACAACACACATCGCTGAAGTCTGAATTAACTCATTTCTATAGTCAGAAGGTTGATCACTGTCATTACATCCCAAAAAAATTTAAAATTAATTCAAATATAGAGAACGCAGCAGGAGAGTTTCGATCACATTCAGAGAGCTGAGCATTAATGAGGCAGAACATAAAGTGTAGACTGCGGAGAGTGCAGTGTTTTGGTTTACAGAAAGCTCTCAAATCTCATTGTTTTTCCAAGTTCACATCTTTGTCAGAATCTTGATCATGTATTTTTTGTATTAATTTAACACAGATATTTATTCTTCGTGTTCTTGCGTCTGTCACTCCCGCCCACTTGTTGGCTGTGAATTACTGTTTCTGGACATTTTCCTGCTGTATTCTCACATGGGCTCACACAGACATTTTATTATGTGGGCTGGCAGGAAAAGTTCAGAAAAAATCTCCAGTGCAACTGACTCGGATATTTGCGTCCTAACATTACATACTCTACTCTAACTAACATGCTATACTGTACAGTGTGTTTTATCTGAAGAGAACTTCACTCACACACTGCTGAAAAAACCTGAAGTAATCGTCAGCGGGTCATTCTGACGTCTTCCCTCACAGCTGAGACCTTTTTATTGAACACAGCAACATTCAATGAGAGATATGCATGAAGTGATGAGCTGCTGTTGTGTGAGCTGATTCAGTCACTGGCTCCCTGCGGTGAAACGGTTTCTTATTACAACAAACTCCCTCTCCACCGACTCACTGCACTCACTTATTGATGTTTTTATTGTCCATATATTCAGTGTGAGCTGAGTTATAAACAGTCACCAAGGCTCTGAATATGAATCACATCCATCAGGAGTGAATAACCAATCCATCTGGTCTGTAGTTCCTGGCACTCACAGTTTTACAAGTCACAAGTGAAATGTTATTGCCTTTTCTCAAACGTTAGGTCTTTTTCCATACCTCATTCAACCCACGGCCTTTGACATTTTTATTTTGAGGCTAAAAAGAGAAGTGACATTAATCAGCAAATCAGGCATAGTGCAGGAAAAGCTGCAGGAAATTGAAATGCAAACGGGGAAAGGAAATTGTTCTTTTAAAACCAGTATTCTTTATTTAGTTGGTGAATTCAGTTATTTGTTTTTGTTTTCAAACCCAATTTCAAAAAGATTTTAAAAATAAATAATTTATTGCTGAATTCAAGTTAGAGTTGGCGAGTTGTGTCTGAAGCACTCTTCATCGTATTTGTTAGAATCCTCCTCATGTCCCCACAGCAATATATAAATGAAGTCAGTGTCAGTGGCCCTGGCAGGACTGTAATAAACACAACCAATCATTTCATTCAGACCTGCGCCCTCACTGCAGATGACACACACCGCTGAAGCAGAGACGATGGTGAGAAGGTAGCGAACAAGTCGCAGAAAAGTCGTCTTCACGCAGTCGTCAGTCTGATGTATTGGTTGCACATTGTATCCTGCTCTCTCTCCCTAAAGCTTTTCCAGGCTTTGCAACCCCAGCTTTAACGTATTAATACATGCCTCCCTTTTTAATTCAAACTATTTATTGATGCAGTAACTAATTTGTAATTTGTAAATTCCCCTTATAATTGCTCTTTTTATTGCAAAGCGATTTAGTTTTTTTATAATTTATTTTGATGCATATTTGTATTTTCCACTTAGCTATTAATTAAATGATTTTTTTTACGAATGCCGCGATTACAATTGCGGTCCTCAGTTTGCTGTACGCTTATATCTGTATCCAGCCCAGTTATCTTCAGTCTGCCTGTTGATTGATTTTCAACTAACACTCGTTCAGTTAACACAGACTAGTTTGGAATGAAAAGGGAAAGTATGTGGTATTCTCCTCATCCACCAGTGACCCTGAATATCCTCCCATCAATAGCAGCCACATTACTCAGGTTTTGTGGTACAAATACTGAGAGATTTAACAACTTAATGAAACTAGGCTTCTTATATAGAATTTAAAGGTTACCTTTTGTTTTTTGAGAAAGAGATCAAAATCTCAAGGAGACTTCCTGATTAAATAAAGAATACAATTTAACAACCGATTCTTAAGTAAACCTAATTGAAAAATGTTAGGGACAAACAAAGTAGAAAACATAATTTACGTCTTTAGAACAGAGCTGAATAAACTCTGTTACACTTGGGAGTGGTCCAAATTCCCAGTCCCCTGAAAGACCAAACTTGTGCTGTACAGCACTTCAACACAGGCCGACAGACACTTTACTCAGCCTCTCTCTTGAGGACCTTTTCACCCGATTCATCCTGCAGCTCTGCAGAGACGTCTGAGCTTTTAGCGAATGAATTCACTCATGGTGTCGCTGTGAGGGAGTCGAGTACTCAGCTTAGAAAAGTCTCTTACACTCAGAACAAGAGGAGGCTGAGAGAAGTACGACTACAAGGTGAAAAGTTTGGATGTTGGGATAAAGTTTTGGTCTCATCGATGCTGCATTGTGTGAAATGCTAATGAGTGTGCATGTGAGCGCTGGTGCCTCATAGCCAGAAGGTTTATTTGCATGTGCGGGTCTTTTTGTGTGCAGTGTCTGCAATACATGCAGATTAGGATCAGCTGTATCGAAGACAACATTTTTATTCATAAGATTTAAAATATTATTATTATAAATTGACTGTAGGTGTGAATGGTTGTCTTTAATGTCAGAACTGGGATCCAGCCCCCCCACCTGCAACACTCTAAGGGACAAGGGGTATAGATATTGGGTGCAAGGATGTCAGTCAGTTCCAGTGCAGCAATCACCTCTGCTCACTTCTACAGAAAGTGAATGCCTGTGTATACAGTGCGTCATCTCAGGGCTTTGCTGTAAATGAGCTTGATGCTCAGTCAATTCCCCTGAATAAACAATGGTTCAATTAAAAATGAATGTAACACAAATGAACTGTGTGAAGTTTTGACATCAACTCCTTCACCTGCAGCCACCTAACTGTCGTCCTGCCCCTGTCTGGTTATACACACAGACACACACACAGCAACAGCAGTCTGAACTCAAATTCTTCTCAAAATATGGTGCATTACCCATAATAAACTAAATTCAACTAAATTACTCCTTAATTCTCATAATATTACGATTTTATTATCCCTTTAAGGAAGCTTAATATTCCATTGCATGTGAGACTCAAGTGACATCACTTAAGATAATTTTATCAGACGTCATGCAGCCTCCTCTGGAGCCGATAAACTTAATTAAACTATTCATATATGCAAACTGTGCATGAACTGTGAACAGAGCAATGTGTAACGTTTGTTTCCTGGTTAAAAAAAGTACTGCATATATTTACAGCCAGACTGTTGCATCAGTGGCAGTTTGGTTTCCTTATACAAGCCACAGAGTATTTAATTAACGTTTGGATAAAAATACTCTAAGATACAAAGATGTTGAGACTAGAGACTTTTGGTTGTTTACTTGGCAGTCGTGCTGCCTTCAGTCTTACCTGCTCTTCTTTGGTGTACAGCTGGATGCACTCGTCTAAGGTACAGCTGTGCTGCTGCAGGTGTTGCTGCTGCTGGTTCCTCACACTCTCTGCATCCTTCACCACCTCCTCCTGGATGGTGCCAAACAGACTGGAGCGCACACACACACACACACACACACACACACACACACACACACACACACACACACACACACACACACACACACACACACACACACACACACACACACACACACACACACACACACACACACACACACACACACACACACGTTTATAGTGCTTGAATCAGTATGTTTCACATGTACTCAGTTCTAGGAATTGAGTAAAAAAATTAAAACTGAGGAGGACATCCACAGACGGTGTGTGCATGGAGCCTACATGGAGGCTCGAGGAGTGAACACGTATTTGCATGATTCTTACCATTCTTTATTCTTGTGCTCCCACTCTATGACGAGCTTCACGTGAGGAGGCCCCCCGGTGCCACACATCTTCAGAGCTCTATAATCCAGCAGGAGAAGAGAGTGAGATTACATTTCAAATCTACATTCACATCTTCTGACCTTTTGTTTTTCAGTGATACTGAAAAGTATTGTCTCCATAAACCTGAAGCCACAAACAACAAGGGAGGCTGAAATCTGCGCTGCTGGTGAGCAACATGTAACAAGCTTTCGTTACCTATTTTTATTTCATCTTGTTTCAGATACTCGCACACTAGCAACAGAAGGATTGCACAGGATTACCAGGCAAAGGTGAGACCTGGGTTCACATCATGTACTAACAAATGGCTGATGTTCGGTGTTTATATTGCAGAGCTTCACTCTCTGGAGTCTGAGTCAACAGCAGCATGAAAGGATCACCGCCAATGAACCGAACAAAAAAGAAGAAGAAGAAGACAAATAAAATACATCATATAAAAGAAACTGCAAAGGAGAAAAAATAAAACAAATATAATAATAAAAAGGTTATTTTTGAGAGATGACAGTGAAGTTGTCAGTCTGAGTTACTCAGGTTAAAGTTCAATAGTGTTGGGGCCATGACTTCTGTAGTAGTATCATGATGATGATGATGAAGAGTACGATCATCCTGTCTTCAGAAGCAGACCTCGTGTCGTCTTTGTTCTCTGTGCACTCTACTGTTTGTTGCAGGAATATGTATGTGCAGCAGAAACAACACTAGAGGTCAGGCTTACACAACATTTGAACAATTCAGGGACACAAACAAACAAACAAATTAATTGTTATTTAATTAATCTGTTAATTATTACTTTTTTTCCCAAAACCGATTATGAAAAGAAGCGGAAACTCATTTGTGATTATTAGCTGAATTCTCTGCCTCCTGTCTGCTCACCACAGTCTCTCTTCTTTCTCTCTCCACTTGTTAATGTACTTGAGTTTTACATGAGTGCTGCAGTAATTCTTTACTCAGGGTGAAGAGAAACTTTGGTCACATTGATGTCACACAAACTTTCCCTTTCACACATCATTCATCCACTGTCGGTACAGTTTCAGGAGAAATTTGGGGTTCAGTATGTTGCTCAAGGACACGGACACGCATAATGGATAACGCATAACTCTGTTCAGTGGACAACCCGCTCCATCTCCAGAGCCACAGCCGGCAACCAAACATCTTTAGTTTCTTTATGAAATGTTTTTTTGTGTCTTCTATGAAATCCTAGTCATAGAGCAACTGGAGGAGCTTTAATCGGTCCGACTCGTGCCAACAGCCGGCCAATTAAACTCTTTAGAAATCTTGAAGCGGCACAAACATCGTAACCACACCCAGACAAGGAGTAATTACATTGGAACAAAATTAATGTACAGTTAAGCAGAGTAGTAAAGTACAAAATCATTATTCTCTCCTAATAAAACTGCGCGTGCTTTTCTAAACGATATAAGGAAAGAGAAGAAATCTAAAGATATGTGAGTATAGGTTGGTTCATGGTGGAGGAGAAGTCAAAACTTCAGTGGACTAAACAAATCCAGTTTCTAGATCTTTAGTCACAGATCTTCAGCTTGTGTCAGAGATGGGTGGGTTAATATTTTCTTGTGATAATCGTTCTTAATGAAAGAACGTTTTGGGGACCCCTCCTTATAAGGGTGCCTCTCCCACCTCACCGCTCCCCTTTATATCGATGTACTCCTCTGGAGACGTACGTGACATTTCAGTCATTCAAGTTTTTTCTATTGTAGCGTCTCTGTTATTGTGTTTTTCCTCATTAGTAGAAAGTTATAATATATGATAATCTCCTTCTGATGTTTATTTTGCGTAGAGACTCCACATATGGACAAAAATCGACCAGAAGATTTGTTTAATAAATGAACAAAATGTACTGAAAGCATTGACATGCACACTGGTATATTCTTATTTGTCTAATACATATTTATGTTGATCTCCCTGGGGGTATTGTGTGTTTGCCAAATCACATTTACATTTTTTAAAAAAAAGCTCTATATCTCGTTCTCTCTCTTTCTCACTCACACGCAAACACACACACACACACACACACACGACAACAATCTCATTTCCTTGCTCCTGTGTGGTCCTGCGTGAAGTCTGACCTTCGCTGCAGCTCAGCAGAACAGCAGCAGAGATTTGTACTAAGCTCCTCAGCTGTATAGAGAGACACCTTGATGCTCTCTATCACACAGCAAATAAAGGCCTCATCGTCACGCTGTCAAACTGCCATCATTATACTCTGTTGCCTGTAATCCTCTTAGCGTCTAGTGGCTAAAGGGAATTGTAGCTCTTTTTCTGATGCAATAGAAAACCTGTTGACTACAGTTATGAATATGAAAACATGCAATAATTTCAGTTTTTCAATTTCAGTTTTGGCTTTGAGTTGCTTTATTTGGGTGTTTACTGCAACAGATGTCCATGTTCCATCAATCTGCCATGGCTGATATATGTTATTATTGTAAGGCTATGAGTAAGTTATTCAGAATTACAGCTTTAGCACCCCCTGCAGGATCAATACATTAAAACACTCAAACTCCCTTATTAACATCTGGCAGCTGCTTCTGTCGCCTCCAACCATGAACAGAGAAACTACAGTTAGAGTTGGAAAACAACTCAGCTGTTAAGATAAGAGGGCTGAGTGATTACAGAGCAGAACCCAGTTATTAACGCATGTGTTTTTAGGATGTATACATGTGCATTATCAGTTTTTCAGCATGTATATGTGTCTTTGTCTCATCCATCCTGACAGATCCGATCACAAGTGGACAGCATTAAGATCTGCTGTCACTCTGCATGATGCACTCTGTTTTTAACCAGTCGGATGACAGATGAGTCTTATGACTGTGTGTGTGTGTGTGTGTGTGTGTGTGTGTGTGTGTGTGTGTGTGTGTGTGTGTGTGTGTGTGTGTGTGTGTTGTGAGCGAGAGGGAGAGATAGAAAAAGATTAAATGAAGAGAAGGACGAATGAATGAATGAATGAATGTTTGCAGTTATGAGGAAAGATTTTTAAAAAGCATCATTCATGTGGTGATCAGAGCTTATATTGAGACGGTGGATACAAACAAATTGACATAAACACACTGAGAGGCATAAAAATATGTTTAAACGCTGAACCGGGTCAGAGGACGTCAGCTGAGTAGGACACATTTGCCTTCAAACTGCAAAAGGAGTGTGACAACATGCGACCACCTCCAAATGTGGTCGAAGCGATGGAATATCAAGACCAATTGAGGACACATTTGTGTGCGTTCAGACCTGTACTGTGCATGTACAGCTCCTTTCACATATAAAGATAATAACCAGAAAATCCTGGGCATACATTGTTTTAAGTTGGAGGCACACAACAGGAGATTGTCTCTGCATTGACACATACTGGATATATTCTCTATGGTTGAGGCAGGACCGGGGTGGTGCCTGGATAGAGCCAGCAGGAGGCAGTATAGGACTTCTCTTTTTACACAAGGTTACGGTACATGTGTGAAACGTGAAGGGCACTAGATTAGTATCTTGGTAGTTGAGTAGTGCAGCATGGTGTACTGTAGAGCCTCTTTGTGTGATTGAGTGTGTGTCCTACCTGTCAACAGCAGGGTTGTAGAGGGGCCTGCTGTCCTGTGGCGACAGGTAGCTGCAGGATGTCAATCCTCCCACCACTCGGATCTTGAACAGCACCCCCACCTTCTGCAGAGAGACACAGACACAGTGTTACAGCTGTGTCTTTAAAGAGCTGCGATATTCCATATTAACCAATAGCATCAGTTTAACTGGGATGATCTGACAAGAGTTGAAGAATTCTAAGCACATCCTTGAAGTTTGGACCATTGATTTTTCAAAGCAGCATATTCTAGCTGGAAGTCGATGAGCAGTCTGTAGCAAAGCACACTGATGCCTTTATATACATATGTATACGTATATGTAGCTAACTTTGCAGGAAAAATCATCAGTTTCTCTGAGGACACAATAAAGAGAAAAGTATAAATAACACAGATTCTATGTAACTTGGCCCTGGTGTTAACATCTGTCTCGTGTGATCTGACCACAAGTGGACAGTGGAAAGTTTGTCAGTTCACACCGGGCGTTTCCACACATCTCCAGTGACAACTAGTGGACATATCTATTATCCAAATTATTATTATTGTTTTTACTTTGGGATTTTTCCAACAAACTTCACATCCCAAATTAGAGGAATATTACAACCAGATCATGTACAAGGAAACAAATGTGGTGTTTTCATATTACACTGTGCTCCAGCGAGTAAACAAAAGTCTGGTACTGGTAAGATGCTTGAAGTAGAAAGAACTATCCCACATTACATAGGGTATTTCAAAAATACTACATATTAAAATAACGCAAAACAATACCAATGGCATAAATTACTTACTTGGGGAAAAGTTTTTTTCTTAAAAACATTAAATATTCAAGTAAATGTAAATTTTTTTGTACATAAATAAATAAATTAACCCAAATGATTCAAACTTGGTCAGAAAACTGTGTGACCCAACAGTGATGAAAAATGATGTTGGTAATGTCACTAATCAAGTCCATATATTTCTACACTGGTAAACATCAGAATGATTATGAATGAGTGATTCAGAATGAAACATTCACCTCCTGCACGATCTCCTCTACACATCACATCACATCACCACAACACACACACCTTATTTACATCTGGCAGCTACTTCTGCCGCCTCCACACTTGAACAGAGAAGCTGCATTTAGATGTGACAACAACTCCTCTGCTGCTTCGGCAGCAAGGACAAGAGCGCTGAGTGATTACAGAGCAGGAAGCAGAATCAAGTTGCTAATGTGTTCATTCTGAGCAGGCTGCCGATGAGAGAATAGAAACCGTAGCCAGGCATAAAGAGAAATAAATGAGTTCCTTAATAGGAGCCTAAAGCAGCAAATTAACAAGGCACAATCCCTCTTTTTGGTTTTAAGGGCCTGAGCGAGCGTCTTATCTCTCCATGGGACTAAATGGAAGAGGAGCCGACAAGACGCATTGGGCTAATGAGTAATCACACAAGAGTTTGCTACAATTTTTGAATTAACTTTGGAGAGATACGCATCCAAAGCCTCCTTCAGGATGATCGGCCTGAAAGAAAAGATGGAGACACTGTGGACGACGCTGGGTCTTGACAAACTGCCCAAAGTGCTGGGTAGATGTAAATAGATCACAATATGTGACACTACAAAGCTGTGTGGTGTTTAAATGGTAATAAAAAATAAAATAATAATAATAAAAATAATAATATCAGCTTTATTTGTAAACCACATTTCTTAAGTAAGTTATAATGTGATTCACAAGAGGAAAAACTACAATAAAACAAAAATTTAATTCAACTAAATTAAATTAAAAAAAATTATAAATCCTGTGTACTAACTAACATGTTAAATTTGGTTGGTTTTTTTTTTTATTTGAAAAGGACATCATGAGTTACAACTCAGGTTATGTTCATACCTATGGTTCATACCCAAATGTGTATTTTGCTAAACAAACCTCTGGGTGTCACCAAAACATTTTATATTTAAGACAAGGTGAAGCGAAGACCAAATGAATAGAACTCACACAAATCAATACAGAATATAAACAGCACTGAAATACGTAATAACTATAATGTGGACTCAAAAATACCATCTGATTTCAAAACAAAACTAAAGCTCTTATTTCCTGAATATTTCCTATTTCTAAAAATCGAGTTCAGAGTGACAGTAGTGTTTTGCATCAGTGGGATATGGGTGAACTTTTCAGCTTAAAATATCTGTACAATCTATGACCTGGAGAACCTGATTATTGTTTACCTTAAGACAAAGAGGAAGAGGAGGGCGAGCAAAGGCTCAGTGACTTTGTATTTGTCCAGACAGGCTTTGAGGCCGTAACTAAGGAACTGAGATAGTGATCAGTAAATAAGTCAGATATTTCTCTTTCTTCTCCTCTTTAGTTCTTTTGTTATAAAGAGAAGCGCTGCTCTCTCTGGATAAGGACACCTCAAATATTGCCGGCCACCATGGAGTTGCCCATGGCAACTCGTAGGCTGGCAGGGGCGACAGTGTGTGTGTGTGTGTGTGTGTGTGTGTGTGTGTGTGTGTGTGTGTGTGTGTGTGTGTGTGTGTGTGTGTGTGTGTGTGTGTGTGTGTGTGTGTGTGTGTGTGTGTGAGGGTTTGTATATGTTTGTGTACAGATCACTTGAACTAGGATCTAAGGCAGAGATGTTCTGATACCATATTTCCCTTCTCAAAGCTGACACCTGGGCTTTGCAGATTGGCTGATACCGAATTCTGATCCAAAACCAGTGCATTTAAAAAAGATTACGTGTATACGGTGTTTTTAACAGCTGTATGCTACTAACCCTGTATGGATGATGCTATCACTGTTGTATGGCCTGACTCAGGTTAAGCCCTTTAAAAAACAAATATATAAACTCAAAAACAACACAAATAAATACATCTAGGAATACACCACAGTTACTTCCTTTAAATAGCTTGATACTTAAGTGTTGTATACGTTTTACTTATCAGACTTTCTACTGTGAGATGTTGCCAAATTGCTGACATTGTAGCTCGCTCTGGCTGATGCTCCACTACCAGAAATAACTTCTTCTTCTTCGCTTCCCTAAAAACAGAACTCGCCAGTGGCAGCGTAGCGATGCTGCTGTTTTGATGCCGCAAAAAAGTGATTTCCCGGAAAAGAAAATTGCGATTTTATCTGTGGTTTTGGAACATCTCTAGTCAGAGCAGAACATGCAGAGAGGAAGAGGAGGTAGAGGTGGACTTCAAACAATTCAGAATAACAGAAAGAATTGTGTAAATTATATTAATAAAAATAATTTAGAAATGCAATCATACATTTTTTAAATAATATTTCAAACCAGCTTCTTAATTTAACTCTGTATTCTTCAATAGAGAGATTTGTGTTAGTGTGGTTTGAGGGGGCGGTGATATAATTGAATTTATGCACAGCCCATAAAACCATTATTACTCTCCCATAAAAGGCTTGTACTGTCTCTGTGTGAGTGCGATGTCCTCGGTTGTACTCTGCCACTCTACCGTATGGTTCGTCCTAATTAATTTTTGTGATTAAACTTTAAACACTCCTCTGAATGAATGAAGGTCAGGGAAAACCCTAAAGAACACAGACAAAGGGAACTATGCGACATAGAATTGGGAAATTGTTGCAACCATTATTCTGGTTTTGGAACAAGGTGCATGGTTCAGGACTGCAGCAGCAAATCTGACTAAACATGGTTATTTAATAATCAGGAACCAAAAGACACTATGTCCCAATATAAAATGAGTGTCCCCAGAGGTGTGAAGTAACGAAGTAAAAATAATTAGTTACTGTTCTGTACTTTACTTGAGTATTAGCTTTTCTGACAACTTTTTACATTTAGTCCTAACTTTCTAACACAAATACATGTACTTTCGACTACATTTTAAATTCAGGCTTGTTACTCTTTCTGAGGGAAATATTTTTTTTTTATTCTGCATCATTGAGAGCTGCCTTTCCAATATCAAAACAGATATCAACCGAGACAAAACCTACAAGAGACAGAGACTCAACCGTGTAGAAGAGGAGCAACAACATGGAAGAAAGTGAAGAATCAGCCAATGTCGACAACGAAGCAGAGCAACTAAGCATTCTCCATCTCTGGCCTTATTTAAATCAAGAATACTTCATTCAATACATTGTACACATTTCATCCTGGACAATTTCTCATGCTCTCAAGTAAGTGTGGTTTAAGTTAAATAGTCTTCAAACTATATTAATGTGACACAAGTCACAGATACAGTATGTAGAAATGACATTCAGAGGGTAACTTTATACCCTTATACCCTACATTTCTACTTCAACTTGAGTAAAGAGGTTGAATCAGTACTTATACTTTTACTTGAATCGTTTTTAACTAAAATATCTGTACTTCTACTTGAGTAAAGATTGTGCATACTTTTGCCCCCTGAGTGTCACCTACTCAAACCGTCACAACCATTCGCTCAGCATCCTAAATCTATTTCATAGTGTCAGAGGTGCAATGAGCTCTGATTAAAAATTCATCGCCAAAAGCATGAAAAACAAGCATCAAACAGACTGTCTTTTCCAAATCGCATTGATATGTGGTTTAACCTTTGTCTTTCATTTAAAAATAGCTCCCAGTGTGTCTCACACAGTTGAAAACAGAAAATGACAACAAGCTATTTAAACACAAAACCCACCAATAATTAAAATGAATCAAACTACCACCGAACACTCTTCTCCTTGTGGCTTTTTGAATTTAGCCACACAGAGACGAGAAGGTCCATGAACCCCTGAGCTGAAGGGCTGAGGACACAGGACAGAGTGGGCGACGTGTCTTTGAATACTGAGGGTGCTGCCATTACCTGAGCCTGAGATCCATTCAGCATCAGATAATAGAGCTTGCTGAGGATGCTCTGCTGCAGCTGGTCCCAGGAGATGCTCCTGTCCTCGCGCATGAGAAATGGAGGTCCGAACCTGACAGGAGAGGAGAGGAGAGGAGAGGGGAGTAGAGGGCAGAGGAGAGGCAAGGAGAGGGGAGTAGAGGGGAGAGGGGGGTAGAGGGGAGAGCAGACGAGACAAGAAGAAACAAAAGGAAACACTTAATTTAAAATCAAGTTATGTTGCTTTTAAACAGACTGTATTTAAAGATAGACAACATGACTGCTCCCCTAAAGTGAAGCCCATGCGTCTCGATCGCCCCCTGGTGGCTGGGTGCAGGAAAGGTCATAGACCCTGCCTCCTCCATGTTAGCAGATGGAACATGGACCAAAGTTAAAACTAAAATAAGACTTCTGTCATTTTAGGTAGTTCCTATTATACTGATGTATGTAAGTGTTCATTTTCCCATTGAGTTTGGTTTTACTCAGTTAGTTGATGCTATAAAAATGGGGTGAGACGTCATGATTGACAGCTGAGGACCCTGGACACCAAATGCAAAAGATGGCGTTGATTGTATCGGAGTACTTTTGTAAAATTTCTGGGGAGGAAGTGGAGAATTTTCATACAGTCTATGTTTTAAAATCATAAGCTCTAAGGAGAAAATCTGGACAGACTTTTGGTTTTCTTGAGTGAACTCAATCAATTGTTTGTCATTTTCTTTTCAGACCAATTATTTTAGCTAGATGTCCACACTACAAAACATAATATATAAATTTCCAAGAAGGTTGAGCTTATTGAAAGTTTAGAAGGTGGCAGTCGAGGTTTCACTGTCAGAGCCTTGGGTCCTGAACTGACAGACTGTGTGAGCGCTGAGGAGCCAAATAAACCAGTCTGATAACGTCTGAGCTTCATAATGTTTTCTCTGTCTGCTGGTTCATTAAAGGCTCACACTCCTCCCGACTGCTCCGCAGTGGTTAAAGTACATTAAAGGCTGTTGTGTGGGAGGTTAATGGGAGAGGCAATTGAGTTTGTCTAGACAGACAAGTCCAGTTTATCAGCAAAAGTTGCACTGTGTTGCTTTAAGCATCCACACACTTTGTTTGAGTCTCCTCGCAGCAGCCAGATTACCTGCGTGTTGCATACTTTCATTTTAGTTATAGATGACAACTGAGAGACATTCAGATGAGAGTCCTGCGACATGTGGACAGACGAGTCCTCAAATGTCAAATCCTGACATTATCAGGCCTTTCATAGGAGCATCTATTATGTGGTCCCATAGGTGCATGAGTATGACTCTGCTGAGTTTGACTCCTGTTAAAAGCTATGATATTGAGCCCAAATGGCACATGATGATCACCTGAAGGTAAATATATGAATCGAGTCTTAACAGGTTAAACTTTATATAATGTAGGGAAATCTGAGCCATTTATATAATTTAGAAGCATTAATAGTGGTGCTGGTGATGTTAGTCTTTGCACAAAATATACCTGTTTGTATTAGAGCATCATCAGCGCAGTCCTAACCAGGCAGTCTTCATTTAGAATACTGCTTTGTTACAGAAAACTACATGAACTCAATATGGGTTCAGGAACATTACAGTGATTTCAGGCAGCAATAAACTGCAGTCCTTGGAAGTGCATCTTTTACAAGGTTTATGTGCCTTTAAAAAATCCAGCAGGAACTGACTGACCCTATACACACACACTGTACACCGAGGAAAAATATGTGGGCATGTACTGAACCCATGCTTCAGATCATTTAGACTCCAAGTATAAAAAACAACTACTGGACAAAAGAAGGTGGTCTTAGTTGTTAACAAGCTGGGCTAGTCAAAGACTCATGAATAAAGCAGTGGACTGATCCTGCAGGTTTTACAGTAAACCCATTGACAGATTATTCTCTGAAACACGTTGCTTAAATGTGAAAAAGAAAAAAAAAAGAAAGAAAATCACTATGTGGCAGTTAAGGTTGATATTGTGCAACACGTGACCTCCTCTGAAGTGATCAGATCTCAAACGGTTCAGAGGAACTTCTGCCGTTCGGTCTAACTGATGCTTTTAAGGTGAGCGACCTAACAATGCTGCCTAACTTTGGACTAATACATGGCAGCTACTTACACCTAACTTAAAGTGATAATGCATCCAATTTGAACATGTGATTCAACTCAGTCTCAGGTTTCAACAGCGTCTGCTTCCTGCTACAGCTGCGTCTGAGCTTTCGCTGCATGAACTAAGAAAAGTAGGCCTCATCTAAGGAATGTGTGCAATAGATATACAGGTCAAAGTCAATTAGAAGTCAGTTTGATGTTGACATTCAGACAACATTGGATAATTATAAAGGGAAAAGAATAAATAAGGTATTCTATGACTGTAGAAACAGTAGAATATGAACGTACTGGAACAAGTTTAAAACTCAGTCTCACAAATCGGAGATGACTGATTGAAGTAAATTAACTGGCTCTGCTGGTGTGTGCTCACCAGAAACTATTTAAAAGCTGCAAAATCCATTAATAAAAACACAATCAACAAAAATAAAAAATATACAATCCGGTTGCAGCTCACCTGACAGCTTGCTGGCCGGAGCCCGCTGTGTTACAGATGACGAGGAGGAGCTTCGTGGAGCCGCCCTGGTTCAGGTACTCGGAGGAGAGGGTTCCAGACGATGGTAACCTCTGGCCATCAGGTCCAGCCGAGGAGGAGTAGGGAGAGGAGGGGAGGCTGTGGTGATACCCTGAGCAGAGCAGAGGAGAAGACTGATGAAAAATCTGACTTCCTGACTGACTGAGAAACAATCACACCAAAGTTTGTCTCTGCTGCCAAAAATACAAAAAAACCCTGGTGTTAACAGGTTTATGAAGAAACGTTTTCACAAGTAAAAATCCTGCAGCAAAATTTACCGGGTTCTTCCTTTAGTCGCGTCTCATCCCTCCACAAACTTTAATTAATGGGTTCCTGTTCCAAACCACATCCCAAGTTTTGTAGTAATCCATCCTGTAGCTTTTTTTGTATAGCTAACAATCGCTGTTAAGAACATAACCTCTTAAGCGAAGGTAATACAATAATAAATGAATATTTAATATATTTTTATATTTGTGACATTATTAGATTTAATTATTTATAAATGTGAAGGATACCAAACACAGCTATCCCTTTTAAAGATAATCTAAAATTCCATGCTGACATTAGCCGTTAAGAGCCTTTCACAGACATCAAAGACGTATGAAAGTTTTTATATTTTACAGAATAATCATTGCAGAAAAGATAAGTGATGAATAATGACATCACAGGAATCATTGCCAATATATCTGTATCCTAAAAAATGTATTCTATAATATATTTGTATTACATCGGCCCGAGAAAAATTCATTCTGCTATTCTGATATGAGTCAAGAGTCAAGTTCATTATTAACAAATGAGGATTAATGTCATTAAGAGAAAATAAAAGGTAAGGAAGACAGAGTGTTTCATAGGTAGTTTGTTTCTATTACACCTTCTTCCAGCTCTTCTTCTAGGAACACGTTACTCATCTCAGAAGCTTATTCTATCAAGCTGCAGGTGTGAAATGGACCAAGATCACAAAACAGCTCTGGGTGCCAAAATGAGAAATTGCAATGCAAAGAGCAATATCTAAAAAATATTTTCAGAAAAGAAAAAAAAAAAACATTAAACTAGAAATGCCCTTTGATTCTTATTTACCCCGAGGAGCCATAAAAAGAATCAAATCTGCTGCCACACATTCACTGGCACACAACACACGCGCGTGTTATGATTAATAGTGGGGTAATAGCTGAAGGGGATACAGGAGGCCCAACCTCTTGTCTCCCTGGAAACATAAACTTTGACATTATCAGATGATTTAATTAAACAATGCTTGTTCGATTCCGCATGTGCAATTAATCACTGCCACCTTCCAACGTCCACACACACACACACACACACACACACACACACACACACACACACACACACACACACACACACACACACACACACACACACACACACACACACACACACACACACACACAGTAACACCAAACCTCAACACACACGGATGAGAGCAAGTGTCAAAAGATGTAAAGCATAAATGTAATGTGCACGCGCACACGGGTTTGTCACTCTCTTCGCTTCCTCTATCCTCTCTGTCAATTCGAATTCACACTTTTTGATTCGGGAGGAGGAAGTAAAGATTCCCAAAAGAGACAAATGTCTTTCTTGTCTTTTATTGTCACATTTGCAAATGGGTCCACACAGTCACAGTCAGACAGGATGCAGCAGAGTGGAACGTGGAGCATCGGTTAGATAGAAGGTGCGTCTGTGAGGTGGACTGATCCTGATCCAACAAAAACTGTTACTCTTGTAGTCAAATATGCAATAATTGGGTTCATGCAAAGTTCGAGTGATAACAAGGTTGGCAGCTTTAACTCCCAGAAGTCAGACTGCTCTTAGACAGAGAGCCAAACAAAAACATAAATTTTCCATGACAGCATATAGGCACCAATTTCTGTTTCACCCACAGAGAATACAAATCAACCACATGTGCCAACACACTGTCTGTACTACATTTACATTGATTTGATATCCAACTTGAATCAACTGGAGGGACTATACACTTCTGTGATTGGTTGTTTTGTCTTCTGTCACATGATCCAAACCCTGACCACCAATCAGAGTGTCGCTCCAGATGATCCAAAGTAACGATGAATGGCGAAAACAAATCCAATGAGAATAGCTGTTGTTTGGGCCTTTGGGTTTCGGGTTTTTGTAGACTGTGGTTTTAAGGTGTATTTTTGGTGTGGGGGTCGGGCATCATCACCCAACTAAATCTGTGTCTATGCATGACAGGTTTCAAAGCAGATCATTCCTTAGATTGCACCAAGGGAAGTGTGATGTTCTTGTACCACAGGGGAGACACAGCCCATGTCGTAATTCAGATTCTTATTTCATTGTATCAGATATCTCTGTCAGATGTAGTGAGGATGATTTAATCGCATGAAATCATCCTCCACCCCCTTAAAAGCCTTTCACACCAGATCTTTAAGAGGTCTCTGCCTTTTAATCCTCTAAATATTGAGGGGATTTATTCAATAATAAAATCTCTACGCTCAAGGATTTCATCTCCTATTTCTTTATCCTATACAGAAAAGAAAATCCTAATGACGACTATAACTATGGAGCCGTATCCAAATTACGCTTTAGGTTAAGGCTTTAAAAAGAGGGTGGTAGACACTTTGCTATAAAGGCTCCTTTATTGTGGAGTAAGCTTCTTTTGGAATACAATATTTTTATTTAAAAAACAAGCAATTATTCAAGTTTTGTTTTTGTTTGATACTTTTACTTTTAAAGCTACTTTTTCTATTAAAAACAAATGTGTCCATCGTCTTTTATCTTTGTTTTTTGTTTTTTAAATCTCTTGAAGTACCATGTTTTTGTGAAAAGTGCAATAAATAATTCTTATTGTCTAGGAGACAATTTGAACAACATCAAAGTAACTCAGGCCTTATTTCAACAGCACCAGTATTTTAGTGTTAATAACATTTCCAGAACCAGAGAGTAATATGGTTCACCCACATGTCCAACATGTGCTGGGAGAACCTCCTGCCAGACTCTCATTCTCACCTCCTCCTCCCTCTCCTCCCTGAGATGAACACGGGAGAGCCAGAGAACGAGGGAGGTGTTAGCAGGGTGGACGGAGGAGTGACAGGGAAAGGAGAGAAGAGTTGATAGAAAAGGAGAGACGGAGAGTGAGAAAAGGAAATGAGAAAAAAAAAAGGAATTTTTGCGTATCAAAAAATGAATAAAGAATAAAAAGAGACCAGACATTCAGAATGAGCAGCACTGCAACACCTCAGATCATCAATTCAAATGATATCGAACTATTTGTGGATTTTATTGTGACTGTAATGGCCGCTGAGGGAAAACAGTCTAATCAGAATAGTCTAAAAACAGTCAAGTGAGCAGAGAAAGACAGGGATAAAGAGATAGAGGTAGAGAAATAACACTAATTATAATAAAGTAATTAGTACAGCACCTTTCAAAACACAATTACAAGCTGCTTTGTGAATTTGTGTAATCTGGGACATTTTTTGCAATTTTGACTTATGTCTGTTTTACACTTTAGGTCAACACATTATTCCTTTCTGTAATCCTTCAGATGTTTTCTAACCACACCAGAAGAAAGTATGGATATATCATATCATCATACCACATTTCAATTCATGTTTGATAAAGTGGGACAACTAAAAAATAATTGGAAAAAAATGAACTAAAACACATTTTAAACGACTAAATTATCTACCTATAAAATGTGTCTATAAAAGAGATCTAAAATCAAAAGAAGGAGTTTGCTACACGGATCTCCTCAGGGAGGTTGTTGCAAGAGTGGAAGAGCCAACATAAAAGGCCTGGTCCTCTCTGGTCCGCAGCTGGGACAGTGGAATGGTGAGCAGGGAGGACCTCGGGTTACGACCGGGCACATATGGTATCAAAAGATCTGACGTCAGAATCCAGAACGGCTCTTCAAAGTGAGCAATAAAATCTTTAAATCATTTCCAACATTTGGGGGCTGTGGGGGGAGAAGCAAGAAAATAAACAGAAATGCTCTCGCCAAAAAAAAAACCTTGGAGATGGTGAGTAAGACCATCTTAAACAGATCAGCCCCGAGGACCAAGCCATACCCCAAAGCACCGTCTATTTCTTCTCTCTGTATCGTCTTATACCCCCCCCTCTCCCTGTTACACTATTGACCCCATCCCTTCCCCACACACAATGATTCAACTCCACAGAAGAAGCCATGGAATGAAAATAGGAACAGAAAATCTGGGTAACAATTACAACAAACGCTTTTTGGTTTTCAGATCTGTGGGACGCTTGACGGAGGACATTCACAACAAGTTTGAACCGCGGCTCCGTTCACACAGACTCATGAACAGTTACAAAGTCTTTTCTATCTTTGGGATGTTTGCATGAGAAGAACCTCTGAACTCCACGCTCAGTGACAGCTTTGTTCTTGTGACAAGTGTGAAGACATTATCTTTCAACTGATGGTTAAAAAACAAAACAAGGGATTCACTAAGACTTGGATCTGTTGAAGAAGACCATCTTTAAGAAAAGGTTCAAAGTTCAAAGCGTTTATTGTCATATATAAAGTCCTGTACAGTGAAATTATTTATTTGACTTCCACTATGAATACCGTGTTTGATGTCAAGTTTTGCAGTTTCTCGATTAATATCTACAGACAATGAGTTTCTGCACCAGTAGCTGTGATCTTGTGTGATGCTTCCATTATTCTGCAGGCATCCATTCACTCTCAGACACACACGCACACACAGACGCACACAAACACACATATTTATTTTAAGTAGATAATCATATTTTGCTGTTGCACCAGAGGCAAAGTCTTTCAACATTTAGGTCTTATTTTCCAAAAACAGTTTGTTCATTACTGACGTGTAAAAATAGCACGAGTTGCGTAACACACAAACCTCAGAGAGGAGTTTGGGCACATGCTGACTAGAAATGATACTTCTCCCATGTGGTTCGAGACCGAATGAGTGACCCCTGTCAGTGCAATCCACTCACCTTACTAAAAATACCCAGGGGGCCCGTGGGTTTAGCCTCGGACGAATCACAAGCCCTGGCAGCAAACCACAAAAGCCTCTGATGACAGCGAAGCACCTGAGCTTCCTGCCCGACAGCGAAGTGACAGATTAAAGAGACAGCAGAGGAGGGACTGGATACACCTGATGCTGCCCTCTTGTTTCTTTCTTTCACCTGTCTACCTTTTCTTTCTGTCATCTATCTTAAAGACAGCAAAAAAACCAAATACAGTGTAAACAGTACGGTCATTGTATCCCTGTTGTGTGCTTGAATTAAAGGAAAACAACACGAGAGTAATAAAGTTGCAATGAAACTGTCCATGTCTCAAATATTGGATCAGCAACACCTTCTGCTCTGCTGACTGATTCACCAAAACACAATTAGGTTGTGTTGTGAATTACTGTGCTATTTAAAATTTACCAGGAAGCTTTCATGTTGGCATTCGCGCCGGCATTTATGCACCATTTGTGTCGCTGTTAATAAGGCAGCCGGGCTGAGTGTTGCTGTTATTTCCCAGATGACTTGAGAACAGCTTCCAGAGGCAGTCGTGTTGATCAGAGCACCGACTGTAGACACAACACAAATGTCTCCCTGCCTCCATTCTCTTCAGGTTATTCTAAAATAATGAATTTGACTGGAGGGGGCAAGAGTTCCCCAGTGAATGTTCTTGGAATCTTCTTGCTGTTCTGCACCGAGTCTGCTCCAGGCGTCCTATTAGTGCCTTAATGGAAGTGCACAGGATGTGTACTTAGCAGGCTTAAATTTGCATGTGTGACATCTTTGCCATGTGGTGCCAACTCACAGAAAACAATTCAAGCCCTGTATATGATGTCTATTTTATGATGCTACTGATGTATTCATATTGCGACTTGAAAAGCAGGAGTAAAATACTGACAGTGATAGTGGGAAGTGTTTTTCCTATAGAGCCAATCGCACAAATGAGTAGTTTGTGTGTGTGTCTATGTGCTTATGTGCATTCAGGCAGAAGTGATGTCTCCTCTGTGAGAAGCCGATTGACTGCCCAGATAAACCCCTCAAAGTAATGCAAAGATCCCAGACTCTCCACTTGGTGCATAGCCCATAGTGAGTTGATGGAAATGACACAGTGGTTTACTGTGACAGGACCTGAACACTCAAACAACCTGCAGGAGAGTTAGTAGAGCCGCACTGTATAGTCAGCCAGTGTGTGTGAGTGAGATGAAACCAAAGAGGGACTTTGATTACTGCATCTATCTCGAGACAGATCCTGTTAGAGAATCGTTTTACTACTCTATTACCCAGAGAATCTTCTCATCTTCTCTTCATGAACATACAGTATAAACAACTCTCTCTCTCTCTGGCCCAGTTCCGTCTTTAACGATTTATTTCAAGAGCACCATCACACTAAGTTAGCACGCTCCGTTTCTATTCAACGCAAAGTCTTTTTATTTGTGCAGAAACACACAGCTTCATCACCCTATTTATTCGGGGTGGGAATCACTGGGTAACTCACGATCATGACAGTATTCGCAATAACGTTAATATCACGATACAGCGATTCTGCGATAATCAATATATTGCAAGACAATCATGTTAAAATACGTTAGATAAGTTTTAAATGCACTGGGATCAGATCAGTAATATGTGTCAGCTGACACACAAAGTCCAGATATTGAATCCGTTTCGGGAAAAGGAAAAAAATGGTATCGGGAAATCTCAACTATATACGTGCAAACTCACTGAGTTATTGAGCGTGAAATTGGTTGTTGGAGCTATTTCCACCATGTGACCTCCCGCTGCCATTGCCTGTAAACACAAAAGCTCATTACTGTACATGAGTACAATAATAGTACATTGATTCAATATTCCCAAGAATAAAGTCAGAATTTCCCACAAGCTAATATAGACAGCAGCTGACGACAGAGGATTCCTTGTATTCAGTGAACTGCCGGTTCTTCTCCTTGAGGTTTACACACAACATGATTTTTGCCATATTATTAAATGGATGACTACTCAGTATTAATAGGTTCATGCAAACGAAGATGTCTTTGAAAGCTTTTCCTTCCTCCTCCTCCTCCTCCTCCTCTATCTCCATCCTCATTACTGTTTCCTTCCTGTAGCCAAGTAATGTGGAGGAGGAGGCACAGACAGGAAGCCAAGAATCCAGGGCAAGTGGTGACTATTTGTTCAATTTATTTATTAACTCTAAATGTCATTCTGCTCCAGCCTGCACAGCTCTTGGGTTTGTTTTTCAGTAACACTCTCACAGTAGACCTTTTTTTTAAACTGTTAAACACGTACTCCGGTGAATTAATTAACTAGAAAACACAAACAAATGTGACGCCTACAATAACAGTTGGGAGACGACTTTAAAATTATTGTGTCAGAAAACAACCGGCCAAAATGTTGAAAGGAGCGTTGGCGTTTTAAACCCATGAAATGTTTTTTCATGTTTTTTGAAACTTTGACTCAGACTCTTAAAAGACGGCCACATTAATAAGACTTGAAGGGGCTGCATGTGTGTGGAGGTGTTCCTAAAAGTACCGGTGACAAATGAAATACAAGGTCACCAAGAAAAAGATACTTGGACACCACACGGCAATTTATAATACGACGAGACAGTTGAAAGGTAAAAAGGGAAACTAACAGTTAAAGTTAGACAGTAATCCAGCAGCTTGAACATATTATATTGGCTAATGCAGTGCTCTGCGGCAAACATTTTTTCTCAGATGATTTTTAGATAACGCTATATTTTTGTGCTATTAGTGCCACTGTCATTCTGAACGTGGCCTTGTCCCCGAAGTCTGAAGAGCACACTTGCTCAGAACATGTTCCAAAAGCTTCAGCAGCAGCTGTATGGTGACAATAATAATATCACTTTAAGGATCACAGAGGACAAAAGGAAGCGAAGTGAGCACAGAGTTGCGATGATCCAAACTATGTCACTGCAGATAATCATCTTTTGTGCTTGCTGCATGTCCAGGTTCTGCAGGGTGGTAAATTGCTTCATAACGGTTTTATTCCTCCCTGCCGCCTCTGCTGCTGAAGCACAGACCCTCTCCTAACAACCCATCCAGAGGAGGACAGTGTACGAAGAGCATTTCAGAGCTGAGACTCAGTCTGATGCTTTAAAATCAATATACAGCTGTCACATGACCCACAAACTGTCCTGCTGTGGGAGCTTGGCAATGAGATAGAGACAATCCTGGGAGGACTCATGAGATGGTATTATCTACATGCTGGCGTCAAGTATCGATATTAATTTATTTAGTCTTGTTTAATAATAGTTGGTACTTTTGCCAGTTGTATTTTACATTGGAATGACGGCACATGTGGACACTGACAAGTTACAGTTGGTTTGTTTACTAATAAAAAGGCACTAAGATAAGACTTTTTTGTTTCTTCTCAGTTTGTATCAAACTCGGGGAAACTGACACCTAATTGCAGTGAATAAATACACAAATGCAGCATTTTGTATTCTTCAGTTTGACAGAAATCGTGACGTATCATAATTTGTTTGACTTTGAATTGCTGTATTGTAATATTATCTTAATCGCGGGCCATGTATTGCGTATCATATCAAGAGTTACCCTGAAATTGCCACTCTACTGCAGTAGACAAGGATTTTAAATGACTACGGCTCTGATTGGCAGTTATGGAAACGTGATCTTCATGATCATTCTATTCATCCGAAAGACCTGTATTCATAAAATATTATGTGTACAGGGTAAAACATTTTTTTTTTTACAATTAATCACACATAAGTAATTAATGGGAATGAAAGTCATATATTCACATGACAAACAAACAAACATCAACCATCTCCTGGAGGAAAACACAACTCCTCAGGAAGTTGGTGTGTGACTTGTGAGTGTTTTTCTCACTGTTGGTCCTACAGGCTCTGTGTACAGTCATCCATCACAGCAACACGTTTAACTTTTTCCACACAACCGGAAAAACAAACTATATCACATAGCGGACAGTAGCAAGGATTCGCACCACACAACAAATGTGTCCTTAAAGGAAACGGAAAGAAAGATTAATCTGGTTTCAGTGAAGACGTATTATCTGTGTAAAAATATGTGGGTCTTATTTCCTACTAAGTGCATCACACTTAAGCTTTCAAAATCCCTGGTAAAACAGTTGGATGTGTTATTAAAGCTGGACTTCCTCGGTATAAAGTGTCCAGAATGTCAATGCACTGCTTAACAAACTGCTGAGTCATCATTATGTCAGCAATAATGAAGGGAAAAAAAGAGGGAGACACAGATACTAATGTGAAAACGACCCAGAATCCAAAGTCACCTCGGGAGCAAGGTCACTTTAAAGGGACATAGCATGCAAATTCCACTTTGTTAGTGCTTCTACAGGTTAATGTGGGTATCTGGCATGTCTACCAACCCAAAAACTCTGGGGAAAAAACACTCGCGCGTTTTGTTATAGTTCCTCTAAGTCAGAAACGTCATGCTTGAGCGACTCGATTGCGCTTCCTGGGTTTTGTGTCGTAACAAGGAACTGGAAGTCTCCCTACATGGTCTTGGCCCACCCCCCGTCCCCCCACACTCGTTACTTCCGGGTTTACACCGGAGGCAGCGAGGCTGCGAGGCAGCGCAGCGCCGTTCCCAAGCACGCAGCCGGGCTGTTCACACGGGACGAGCATTTCTCCGCTGGTCAGCCCGCGATTCACTCACATGTGGCATTTGTCTGGATCGTTGGGACTGGGAGGCTGCAGCAGCTGCTCGGGAGCGACCGCTCGCTCTCCCGTGCGTGAGCTGGAATTTGTGTCAGCGCCACACAGCCAGCAGTGTGGAAGACTTCCGCAGTGTTCAGCGCTACTGTACGCGGGGTACAGTAGTTACGCCGGGGTACAGTAGTTACGCCGGGTACAGTAGTTACGGGGTACACGGACACGGAGCGCCGCTGCGAGCGCGCAGCACCGTTCTCCAGCGCGCAGCCGCCTGGCTGTTCACACGGGGCGAGCATTTCTCCGCTGGTCAGCCCCATAGACTGTATATATAAGGGTCAGCCCGCGATTCTGCTTTCTCCGCTTGTTGTTGTACCCGTTGAATGTCGGGGTTGGGGGTAAATGATGGTCTTCATAGCCCCCCACCCTCTCTCTCTCTCTGTCTGTCTGCTTGTGTGCTTGTAGTGGATGGGCAGAGGGGACATTTAATTATGTGATTGGGAAAATTAAAACTCCAGGACAACAAGGGAATACAAAGTATGGGATGCATATTTGATAATTTATATCATATAAAATATGTAATTTATATCGTTTAAAATCATGGGGGAGAGGGGGAGGGGAGCTGGCTCATTAGCATTTAAAGGAACAGGCACTCAAAACAGGTCACTCTGTGGAGGGCTGTTTTATACAGGGTAAAAAGGGTGCTGTTTTAAATGATCCTTGTGGTATTTTGACCAAAGTATGTTACAGACATTTCATTAAGACCCCAAGGAACCATATCAACTTGTGGTAAAATGGGCATGCTATGTCCCCTTTAAGGAGTGACTGTGTTTATGAATGAGTGTCTTAAAATGACTAAACTGTATTGACAAAGCAGCGCCCCCTTCAGGCTTACACGACCTCATGAACCACAGTGAAACTTCCATTGCATCAAACCAGTATAGCTTGTTTCACTTTTGTTTTATTCAGATGTCAACAATGATTCTTCACTGCAAACAGAAATAGACTAAAAGGAAATATGAAAACAAAACCACAAACCAACCTTGACTTCTCCCCTGTGCTCTAAACAAATCGAATTATGCTCAATGTAAAAACTTTCCTTGTCATAACTGTGCTCCTCTCTACTCGAAAAGGAAATTATACACCAAACCCCAACATACATCATCTTTTATCTCCGTATATCAAATGACATGAATTCCACTGAATGAAGTTATGATATCCTGGAGTCTGGCCCGCTGTGATCTAATGAATTATTACGAGGTAAGAGTCATTCATCATTTTCATCAGACTGTTCCCAAGAATGGGAGGCACCTTCGCCAGTGGGCACTTAAGTGTGATTCATTAGATATACATGTGTGTGTGTGTGTGTGTGTGTGTGTGTGTGTGTGTCTGTATGTGTACACATACTCATATCTTACTGAGAACCATGAGCAATGGAGTGAGGACATTTTTGGAGGTTGTAACCTTTTAAAAGGATTGTTTGAGGTTTAAGACTTGATTTTATGTTTAGGGTTGTGTGACCAAATGGGTGTTACAGTTCTTAAGGTGTCTCGAGTTAGTTCATTCCATGAAGTGTGTGTTAGAAGGAAAAGGGCTGGCTGGCAGTGGGTTGTGTGTGCAGCTCACCTTGGGACAGGGTAAGGGGCTAGAGAATGCATTACGCCAATGAGTGTCCTCACTAAGACAAATGTAAAGACGTGTGTGTGTGTGTGTGTGTGTGTGTGTGTGTGTGTGTGTGTGTGTGTGTGTGTGTGTGTGTGTGTGTTATATTTTTACAATGAGTGACTGAATCTGAATCACAGCAGTAAGGAAAGGAGCTGACACACTGTCTTCACTGTGTGAAGTGACAAGTGAATTATTGATGTCATTCTTCTTCGGGGGGTAACAGCCCCCAGCAGTAGAAGTGGTGAAAAAACACATCGTACCTAACTGGCAACCTGCAGAGACGCGCTATTAATGCCCTCACACTCGCAGCCGTAATATGACTCAATTAAGCTCTTTTCAGACACAATCACTGGCATTTAATTTAATTTGTTTGGGTTCGATCATGCATAAAGAAGCTGACTGAATGGAGTAACACAAACTAGGTTGCAGACACTGGCTGAGGTAAACATGTCTGCCCGTGAGAAACACTGTGCTTAATGAAACAAAAGCACTGCTGAAAGTGAAAAACTGTTAGAAGTGCGAGTGCAAATTGGTGCAATCAAGAGGCCAGAGGGAGGCTAAAGAAGAGAACGAGCAAAACTGTCCTCATCGGTGTGCGAAGTTAGCAGTGATTTTTTTGATGGACATCTTGTTGCCGTGGTTACCTGAGTGCGGTGCAGAGCCTCCACGACTGGAGAGGGGAGGAGCCTGGAAGGCGTAGACCACGTCGCTGTCTGCGATTGTCGTCAGGTCGTCGTCATCTGAGAAGGAGCGCTGGAAACCGGTGGAGTACAACTCTGACAGGATGACCTGAAGAGGGACGGACACAGGCAGATCGAGAAATTAACAAATTGAACTGTGTTGACCAGATTTACTTATTGTGAGGAAAAATGACTTCCAGAAATGAATCAACAATGATAATGTATACAGGTAAAGTCAAAGAGGAAATAAAACTACTTACATGTGAAATTAACTTAACGGAATAAAAAAAAATTGTGTGTGTGTGTGTGTGTGTGTGTGTGTGTGTGTGTGTGTGTGTGTGTGTGTGTGTGTGTGTGTGTGTGTGTGTGTGTGTGTGTGTTGTGGTGTACCTGGTCTGGCGAGATTTTACCCTCCTCTGCCACCATGGCTCTCAGGCAGGACAGGGTACCAAGGAGAGGTATAGCCAGCCCCACCCGCAGATACCTCTGACCCTTCGTACTGAACACCAGCGTCACACACATCGGTCTGCAGGGCAAACAGAGGGAGGGAGGGAGGGAGGGAGGGGAGAAGGGGTGAGTTTGTGTGTGTATGTTTGTGCGTGTCAGGTGGGGAGGGGCAGGAGGACAGGGAGATGAAGGTAGACGACGAGATGCTTCTCGTTACTATCGAGGTTTCTGGCACAACCTCACCCACTTGTAAGCTGCATGGAGATAAATGGGTCAAAACTCCAGCTACACTTATGATGTATAAATATATTATGCTGTTTCTGCTTGTGGCCTTCATCAGTGTCATCTGAAAAACATTGCATGTGGACTTAACCATAAGCATCCACATACACCACAGTCAATGTTAAATGGGGTTTATAGTTTCCTCCAACTAAGAGGCTATGTTTTCATCAGTGTTGGTTCGTTGTCAGCTGACGAACGAATGCGGCATTGGGTTAGGAAACCCAAAACGAGTCCAATGTTCTGCATACGATAGTGTTGACATCTGACATGTTTGTGTGACCACAGACGCACACATCAAGCAAAGCCAAAAAGAGTTTATTAAGAAACTGATGTGATTGTGCAGGATTTCAGTCCACCAGGAGCAACAGAATGATGTTTTCCATTTGTTTAAGAGATGAATTTAGCCTTAGCTGATCCTCAGTCAAGAGGATCATATTTTCCTGTGCATTTGGTTGTTCGTCAGCAGCGTTACACAAAAACTAGACTGCTGAATCTTTTTTTCCCCCCAATATCTTTAACATCGTGGGATAGGGCGTTTTTTTGATTTCCAAGGGAATAATTCATGGATCTTGATGACAAGTAATTGGGCACATTGAGGGAACTGATATCTATGAGTCTGTTACATTTGGTGAAGCTTGATTGAATTCACAGGGAATGTTTGACGAGGTATGTGCTCTACTAAGTGCTCTTCTAGTTTTACATACTACATAGTTTACAGTTTCAGCTTCCTAACAGCAAAAAAAAAAAAACCCTTGGATAAAATGTGAGTTTGAAAGGCACTGTTGATCTGTTTAATGACTAATTAATGTTGGGGGAAAGATTTCCTGTTCATATTTTATGGGCATAAACTGACTGATTCATCTGCGTCTGATCTAATATCTGAAGAAGATTTAACCATTTTCCGCCATTGGAGTGTTTCATATTTCCCTTGTGTGTGACGAGATATGTCAAGTAGAACCAGAACATTGTTGATTGACCCACAGGACGCTGCTGTGTTCTGGGACATTATGGGATTTACAGCAATGTGAACACCTCCTGTAAGTGATGGGAGGGTGAAAATGACTAGAATGAGAAATGGAGGGAAAGAGGGGAAATAAAATAAATAGAGGGCGGGATCTGTAACTAAGCGAGTTTGTGATGAGTGAACGGAATAAAGGATAGAAGAAAAAACTGAGAATCAAGGAAAATAAGTAGCGAGTAAGGTCACGCCTTCTCATTTGGAATGAAGATGGTGCTGACACCTCTGCTTCCCGTTTCCCATCATGTTTTATTCAGGTGAGTAATGTGTAAGCTGTGGGGAGGTGGACAGGGCAGACGGCGGTGGATCTGAGCAGCTTTGTTTACGTTGTTAGATGCTGGAGACACCGACACGTGAAATGAAACGGGATGAGAGTTGTGGGATGACACTCGAGAGGAACAGGAAATGGAGATGTCATCTTAAAAGGCAGGTTTACTGCAGCCTCGTGACGGTTTAGAGTCTGAGTCCTTTGTTGTGTGTATCCGTGTTTTGAATCCCACATTGTCGTCAAATCAGAACAGCACCACCATAGTCAGACAGAATGTAACAATCTCAGTCACCTGGTTTGTCAACAAAGCTTGATTCCTTATTATTAGGACAGAGTAGTCGTAAACGTCATAGTGTCACAATCTCTATTGACGTCTTCAAGGTCAATCATAATGTTAAATCTCTGAATCCATGTTGCATACAATCATAAGCCTGGGTAGCCTGTTTGCCCTGTTTCACTTTGCTACCTACAAACAGTCTCAATGAGACATAACTGACTTAATTCACTTCACTGAATTAGTCACTGAGGAGAAACCAACCGAGGAAAGTTTTCAAATTGTTTTAAAAGTAATAGTTCTATAAAACTGGCATGTGTATAGTTCGATGGTCGGTGGCAAACACAGAGGACAGAAGCATCCATCTTTTCTCTCTCTGCTATATACTGGTATTATCTGCTGCACCCAGGCCTCGATGCCACGCTGCCAGCCAGACCCTGCTGCGTCTCTGGGGGCCTCAAACTTATCAGGCATTCTGCTGGGATACTGCTGCAGCAGGACGGTGCAATGAGGCCACTGTGTGTGTGTGTGTGTGTGTGTGTGTGTGTGTGTGTGTGTGTGTGTGCGTGTGTGTGTGTGTGTGTGTGTGTGTGTGCGTGTGCGAGTGCGAGTGTGATGTATTCATGTGTATGTGTGTATTAGGTCCGTGTGAGGCCGGCAGTCCACAATGAACCTGAATGAATTTCCCTTTATGCTGGGCTCAGACAGACCACACACTGTCAGAGGACTCGCGTTGCAAGTTCAGGGTGAGCGCTGCGGAAGCCATGCAGAGAGGATGCAGAGCAGAGGCATCTGCATGTTTGAAGATAGGAGGATTCATCCAGCACTGGATGAAGGCAATTCCAGAAACTGGTGAAGTGACTAGAAACTTTTTTTTGTTGTTTTTTCCTCTTTTTAGATATTTCATGGCAAGATAGAGACAGAGGGATTTACTTGGGACAAAATCCACTGAGGTTACCGGGTGCACTGTGCTCACTATGCCCCACAGTTAACTCATTCTAAACGGGTCTGCACACACAGGACTCCATCTACCAGAGAGAATCGGTCCCTAACGCTATCATGTGACCCAAATCTAACATGAGACTGAAGAGGACACATCCTGTCAATCTTCCTCTATCATCCCATATTATTTGAAATAATCAAATTATATTCAAATTTTGTTAATGTTAATTTGTAATACAATTTAGCCTATTATTACCATGTATCCTGCATACAGCAGCACCCCACACATGCACTGCTCTTCTAGAGATTTGGGGTCTTGTATTTTCTACCTGAGTCAAACGTGGTTCACAGCAAAATGTGAAAATGATCTGTTGATAATTATTCTCACATCATACTAGCAACATTTACCTTTCACAGGAATTGCAATGTCTATATCTGTATAATACGTAACATTTGTTTTCATTATTTAAATAATATTCGACTCCTGAAATTCGTTCTCACGGCTCTACTGTACGTACGCACACACACACACACACACACACACACACACACACACACACACACACACACACACACACACACACACACACACACACACAGAGAGAGATACTATAACAGTCAGCGTGTACTTCTGCAAATGCTTGGCTACACATGTGATCAAGTTTCTCTCTGATACATGTCCTCTCATGGTGCATCTGTTTTGATCAATGGCTTTGTTCTACTTATTCACTGAGGCAAATCATTCTGCTCCATCGGGCAGTCGAAATGATCACATCCACTGGATATCACTGATATCAGGTGACAGCCCCACACATCCAGAGTGTCAACTTCCCAGCAGCTAAGAGAAGCTTTTGCTTGTCTAAACAGTTCTGGGCCTGACAGGAGATTTACCATATAAACCAGAGAATGGTAAATTATTCTAAACAAATATGCTCGACACATATACTCAGACCACAGATACACAGATGTGAAAACATAAAAGAATCCCAAAAAACCGAGTTTGGTCAACAACAGCAAAAGTTAATTGTTCTAGTACATATGCGTTTGACTGTGTTATACATCACCTGGTTTGTCGTAGGGGGATCGGCAGGGAGATACATAAAAACGGGTCGAAGGTGTTGCTCTGCTTAAGGCAATGAGGGCACGTCAGAGAAGACCTGAAGAGAGACGGAGACAGAGAGAGCACATGTTAATCACCTCAGCTCCAGCATGAAGGCCCTTTCTGTGTGGAGTTTGCATGTTCATCCCATGTCTGTGTGAATTTTCTCTGACTTTCTTGCTTGCATGCAGGGGTGGATGGATGCATGACCTCAGCTGACTTAGGTTAAGATAGTCTAAACATCCCTTTTCCAAATTTATCCTGCTTTATTCAATTTGGGTATGAGTTTACATTATAGAAAAAAAAAACTTTCACTTTACATTGCACAGATGGATAGACAGACATTGCTGTCTCTAAATGCCAAATCCCCACATGTACTCTTAAGTATTGAGTAAATGTGAAGTAGAAATGAACTGTCTTATGTGCTGCATAGTGATTAAATGGTGGTGGTGAAAACCAAGCACTGAAAGAGGACATCTGGACTGGGAACAGGGAAGCAAAGCAACAAAGGTGGGATGCTGTTCAAAATGTTTTTGCACAAAAAAAAGAACACTGCCCTAGGCAGGTGAGATACTGCAGTACATGAAAAGGGCTGCGTGCTATAGAACATACTGAGCTAGGAAGGAGAAAAGGAGGGAGTGATATGGAGAGAGAGGAAAAAAGAGAGGAAAGGGGAAGGAGATAGGTTAAGACAGAGGGAATGGTAACGAGAAAGGGCTCAACTGGAAAAAAAGGGGAACAAAGATGACTTGATACTAAAATGAAGGGCAGCAGATAATGGATATTGGAAAGGCAGAGGAAACAAAAGGAGAGCAAAGACATGGAGATGAAGAGAAAGACAACAAATTTCGGGGCTCAGTGGGAGGACAGATTAAAAATGAACAGAAGGTTGGCAGCAGGACAGTTGAACTGGAAAAAAAACTAGAAAGCAGAAGCTGGGGGAGAGGGAGTCACAGACAGGATCTCTGAGCTGAGCAGAAGAGAGCTGATCAGAGAGGAGGCCTGACAAGACGAATACTGCTTATTGTCATGGCGTGTGTGTGTGTGTGTGTGTGTGTGTGTGTGTGTGTGTGTGTGTGTGTGTGTGTGTGTGTGTGTGTGTGTGTGTGTGTGTGTTTTATCATTTTTTACAATGAATAGAATATAGATTGTTGCAGTGCAATCATCGTTAACATACATATTATCACTGCAATATCCAATGGATCACTATATTAGTTTCCGAGTACAACAATACCAGTTCTGTTTTTTTCTATATTCATATGTATCCCCCATACTAACATCCTACTCTCTGCTACATTTACACAAATTTACATTCGCTTACATCACATGCAACAGTGGCAGAGGGAATTACTACCATAAACACATAGTTTGAGTACTGTTAGTCTTTCTGTGTACATTTCGTTATGACCATGGACTGTATATAAAGATGAACAACGCTGCTTCACTTCCTCAAACTACTCTGAAATGAAGTCAAAGAGTCAGCTGGGAGTCAGAGTCTGCCCAGGACCAATCAGTGGATGGAGGCGTGTTAGAGATACCAACGTTCAACCAATAACAAATCAGTCTCAGTTGTCAATCATGATGTTTCAATATATATACGTTTTTTATAGCATCAAATACAAACATTCCAACCAAACTTACTGGAAAAGCATTTGGACAAACATCAGTGTGAAAAGAGCTAGCATAAATGACAGAAGCCATCTTTGAGGAAAATGTATTTGAGATGTATTTTGACCTTTCCATGTCCAATCACCACTAACATGGAGGATGCAGTATTTATGACCTATAATACAGCCAGCCACCAGGGGAGGGCGATAATAATAATATCTTTAATTATATATCACTTCTCAAAACTACGTTACAAAAGTGATTCACAAATAAAAGAAACTCACAAGTGAAATACAAAAAAATATTTAAGATAAATAAAAACACAGTCACTAAAGAATAAATAAAAGAATAAAAACACTAAACGTGTGACAAAAATTTTATCACCACTACCCATTACAATAATACAATCTAGAATTAGGTCAAATCAGGGAATATGGTCCAATAAAGCTCTTATGGGGAGAAGTCATGCCGTCAAAGTTAATAATAAAAACAGTTTTATGACCACTGCTTGGCCAGACTATACTCTGTTTTGAATAAAAAGTGATAAAAATAAATTAAACTGTTACCTTTGGACAAATAGGCTGGCTGTTTCCTCCTGCCATCATGATAATCTGAACCAACTGACTGCTAGCCATAATATTAGAACAGCCATAGGCTATCGAGCAGTTTTGTTGCTCGACAACCCACCGGTGTTCTACAGCTCTAACCTGTGATTCAGTAAATATCTGAATCCTTGTCTCAGAGATTCCTCAGGAAAACTTCAACATGTCTTCACTGCAAAGAGGATTGTGTGACGGAAACAAACATTGGCCTGACACTGAAACAGAGTGCAGGGACGGATGAGCAAATGCAATAAGATTCAGCTCTGACTACTTAATCCACAGAAAGGTTCCCTTCATGCAAGGAAATTCCCTCGTGTGGGTAAAGCTTCTTTTTATTTTATCTTAAGAAACCATGACCAGAGTCTGGCCTCAGACAACCTGTTGTTCTTGCCTAAACCTGACTGTAATCTGTAATCTAACCTTTTCATATGGCAATCATGTGAAAAAAACACATTCAGTTTGTTCTATTGTCACATAATCCTCTCAGTGTAGGAATGTAATCCTATTACTCATTTGAGATCATTTGTTGTCATTCAGTTGCCTTCCATTACAAACCATTGCATTTTCTGTTCTTGTTTGAAGCTTTGAAGTAACTTAACAAACATGGTATATTTATCTCCGTCAGAGGGAAATCTTTTGTCCTTTATTGGTTTAAACAAGCGCAAAACTGCTGAGGTAGCAGTTTTTCATTAGTACTCTTATATAAATGTACTTTAAATAAGAAAAAACAACAAGTGTGGATATGCAGTAGCTTGTTAACTCTTTGCAGTACATTCTTTACACTATATTGATATTTATTTCTTGCTTGTATTTGATTCATGGAGGAAACTGTTGCTTCCTGAGGTTTTCTTCTCACTGGCAGCGTTAATACAGTGTCTGCACATGCATGTGTGCATGTTGACAGAAACAAGCTTGTCAAATGTACAAATACGCTGGAAACAATACAACAGTTTTCAAAGTCTATGTTCGTTTTCTCACTGTCAGTGTTCAGCCTGGTGCGCCGTGACAGCCAGCCACAGGCTCGCTAATGATGCCAGTTTGTAGTCAGCAAAACAGGCTGACAGGCTGTACACACACACACACACCAAAGGCTCTTTGCATAACCCTGAACTTCACATGTGCGTACAGAAATCCCCCCCCCCGCACACACACAGGGCATAATTTAAAGAAGTTTTGTAGTGAGGCCGACAGTGTCTGCAAGAATACACCGTTCAGCTGTCAAACCAAAAGACCACCACTCTTTCATTTAGCCGATACGCAACACCACATACGGTGGCTGACAGAACTCAACACAGACGAAAATATGCAAATACTCACTAAACCACCAAATATACACAAACATGCTGCAAGCTGCTCAACTGAGACGCTTTGCAGCACAATACAGGGGATGATGTAAGAGATGCAGATGATGAAATGTAAGCAGCACAAGAAGACAAAGATAAATGTAATGTGATCTATGAAGTTATAATATCAGGAATGAGCTGACATTGTTGCAGGGTTCGGTTTATTAGACGATAGAAGAACAAATTCCTCCACTCCACTGGTTTTAATTTGTATTAATATTTCCTCCAATCAAAAGTCTGAGCCACACATGCGTTAGTGTTTCAGGAACAAACCTTTGCCTTCTGTCATTTTGTTTTTATTTTGAGTTTTTATTTTGGGGCACCGCCTAAACCCTGCAAAACTTAAATGCTCTAGTCTTAGAAACCTGAGTGTTGAGTCTCTGTATTCATGACCTTATTCACTGTGTAAACAGTTTGAGCAGACAGCGATGGATGGAGGTGGAGAGACAGACCTTTACCATGTAACTTTAAAAAAAGATCGACTGAGGATATGAGTTTTAAATAGTTGAGGTTTCATAACTGTAGATACTGTAACTGCTTCAATTGGATTGGTTCATGTTACCATTAATAACATACAATGACAGCTTCATCTAGTTTCTCTTACAGCTGCCAAACACTTATTTCGGCAACTGGTTTTTATTTTAGTCTATATCTTCACAACGATGTATACAATGTATTAGTTTTATTTACATTTTAGGCATTTGATATATCTTAGTTTACATTTTAGTCTAGTTTTTGTCACTGATATTTTAATCAAATTTTCCTCAAACATTTTTATTTCCATCACTTCACTGCAGAAATGAACTCCGGAGGAGGTGCATGTCTGAATGCAAATGTTCGCGTGAGAACTTTCTCTGCTCTTACACGTCACTTCCTGTATCTGCCTGCTGCACACAGTTGCTCCACCTTTCGATTGAATAATGCAGAGGATTTGTTGCTGTTGTGAAACGTGTCTGCAGAAAACCTCTCGCTGTGTTTTGCATGTCTGAAGGGCAAAGTCCGAGTAAAGTCCGAAGAATTGGTTCCGGTCTCTACCCAGACTTTTTCCCAGGCCGTGTCTGAAATCGTCTTTTGTTTCTTTGCCGTCTCTTGTCTCTCAGTGGATTGTGGATTAACCTAATCCAGAAATCTGATTCTTCCAAGAACAATCTCAGATAACATCCTTACTGGCAAGACATACATATAAAAACAATGAGTTTTTCTTTTAACAGCAGTGAAAGAGATCAAGCAGCAAAATCTTATTCTGAACAGATATTTTGGGCAGCAGAGGAAATTGTGTTTTAATGTTTGATTTCCCAGATACAGGGTGTTGAATAAGACTTTTCACTAAAACATCTCCTTTATTGATAAATTGTAGTTTTAGTCTTGTTTTTGCAGTGATAAGTAGATTATCAACCACTATTTTCATCGCAGTTGTCATTAACAAAATTAATACTGGTGCCATAAGGCAGATCCTCGTAGCACAAAGAAATCTTCACGATCTTCTCAGTACCAACATGTTTTTCAGCCAGGAATAGCTAAACTAAAAAACACACAGCAAACAGCAGCAGCAGACTTATTGATGGATTTCTTAAGCCCCCCAAAAATTGTGTATGAATCAATTCTTCACTAAATTAATTCCCTGCGGCCCGCTGTAAATGATGAATGATCCAGTGTGCAGAATACATATTTATAGCATCGACTGTTTGTAGTAAAACATCACTGACCATTCATCAGCCGGCCTCAGGCGCATCCGACTTCAGAACTTTTGGAGCAATTATCAATACTCCACATCTGATACAATGATTGTAAAGAAAGTAAGTGAGTAAAGTGTGACGTTGTCTCTATGGATACAAATCACTTTTATGTTTTAAAAGAAGACGTTTGTGTGATCTTATTTCATTAATTCGTGAGTCTCCCTTAATTCGTGAGTCTCCCTAAACTTGTGAATCATCTGACATCTGAACAAAAGCAACATTTGAAACTAGTAGTATTGATGGCTCTGTTCCTTTTCAATATGCAGGGAACCTTTTAACAATTGCCCTGTGACTGGCACACCTTGTGTTATTAGTTATACCTGTATTTCTAAGAAAATATGTGACTCATATTAGTATATAGTAAAACGTTGGGGTGATGATGAGGTTTCTAACATGTGATGGACACAAAAACAAAAACAAATGTCTCGTCATGAGAAAGCAGTGTCAAAGGTGTAGAAGTCAAGATGTCAAGGAGTCTTTTAACCACGTTGAAGTAAACTGTAATTGTAAAGATAATTTAATTTTGTCAATAAACACACTGGCACTATCACCTAAACACAACCCAAGCAAACCAAGAGGTGCATACGTCACAGTTCTCCATACGTCAGTCTTCCTCCCGACACTGACACTGACAGAGCCCAGAGAGTTAATCTTCTTCTATTCGCCTGTCAATCAGTGTGTCACTGGCTATGGATTGGAGGGCACTCATCTCTCTCTATCAGAAAATACTACGTCCTGTCAGGGGAAATTAACTCAGCTAAAGTGGCTGATGAGACTCTCTCACTCACACACACGCGCACACACACGCACGCGCACACACACACACGCACACAAACACGCACTCTCTCACACTCACTTTAGGAACATTCTCAGTGTCACCTTCATACTTAAGTTTCCTCCTTCCTGGATGAAACTAACTGACTAATTAACTGGGTGATAAATGGGTTCACGTCAGCTCGTTGAATAAGTAACAGCAGTTACCTGAGCACGTTGACATGTGTCAGTGGTGACGACAGACGTCTGCATTGCAACAGTTTGGTTTTACATCCACGTTTTTCAGTGTAGAACAAACAACGAAAAAACGAAAACCCAAAGCAGCGTTTTAGCAAGCGGGTGAATTGAAACATTTGAGCTGCTTCTCTTTCACTCAGTCGCTCTTTCTCATTTCCTTTATCTCTCATGCATTCTTGCTCTCGCTTAATTGCTTCATCATTTCTTGGTGTGCAGTGCTGGGAGAGGCATTCACACGATTACGTGACTCATCCTCATCGAGTTCTGAGGAGGGTTCTGCCAGTTCTGCTGGAGGAATTAAAAAAGCAGCAATAAATACTAATGGACCAAATCATTAATATGATTAAACATACTGTGTGTAGTAAGGGATTGGGACGGGGGCCGCTGAAGGCTTTTTAAATCGATCAGTGAGGGTCGTCAATAGCCATATGCATCACCAGTCAGCTGATAGCGACGCCCCTCTGTGCTCCGTTACAACACTGGAACTGCTTTGGAGGCAATGTTGTGAGTGAGTGAATGGCAGAACTCACATAATAAATACAGAGCAACCCACAGCTTTAATCAATGAGGATTTTGACACGTGACATGCACTGTGAGAGCAGTTACTGTCAGACAAAAATGAATAAAAATGAATGAATTAAAACGTAATTTAGAGTCAACTCTAGCAACATTTTGCAGGAGTTTCATGCTTTTAATGTGTAAGACCAGTGTGTGTGAGGATCTTCCTCACAAACACTGTGTATTGCATTAATGGACAAAAAAATCCCATCAACACAAATCTGCGCAAATGACTTCAGCGTTCGCAAAACAAAAAGGGAGAACGAGATCAAAGAGTTGTGGTAATGACTCGATAATGTTCTGCACTAACTGGCCAGCGCCCACTTCAAAGTCTGCTACTGCAGGGAGGCAGGTGGTATCAGCGGGTGGGGGAGTGGGGGGAGTGAGGCCGGGCCTGTAGAAAGCGCTGTGGGTGGTGCAAAGCGTCAGAAATCAAAGTGAGGAAGGTCAATGTCGGGCCATATTTTCTGCAGCCACTCTTCTGTGAGCAGTGGGCCGATGCTTCTGAGAGGAAGACGCGAGCACATCCCAACCTGGCTGCATCTTTGGGGTAAAGTGGAGACCGTGCACAACATCTTTGAAGATAAGATGGAGTCTGCACTTTTTTTTTATGATGTATCGAGCCTTCAAAGAATCCGGTATAAAAACATATAATTGGTGGAGAGGAAGTGTCGTACTGGATATCAGTTTTCGTTCTTGCATAAGAAGCTTTTAAAAGGTTTTGAGCTTTGCTTTCTGAAATATTGATTGTTTTCAGCTCTCAGCGCAACTTTCCAGGGACAAAAAAAATAAACAATGGGATTTCCTCACTTGCATGTATTTCAAAAGATCGCTCAATCTCCAAGTCATAATTTACTAGAGTTTCTGTCTCAAACCATTTACACTGCATTACACTAGCTGTATATCATTTCACACTGAATCTGCATCTAAATACAAACCACTGTGATGGGGAAAAAAACCCACCCACAACATTCTTGTTTGCCTAGATGGATGCCGGGGCGTTCTGCACGTCTCCTGTGCCATTAAAAATAGATGCTGCAAACTGAGAGTGACAGACGGAGGAGGGAGGGAGGCTTTGACAAAGACTCATTTAAACGCCACGGCACAGCGCAGTGACTAGAGCACCGGCTCCCACATCAGCAGCCCAAACCACAAGACAGCCCCGGCTCTAATCGCAAACATTTATTCAGATCAGACAACTCCACCAAAGGCCTCTGAAGAGCATCTCTGTGAGATATAAAAAGAATCAGGAAGGAGAACGAGGGAAGAAAGATGGACCAACCAAGTGATACAGATAGAGAGAGAAGGGCAGGCCAGAGAGAGACGTAGATGCAGCCAGAAACAAAAGGAACAAAAATTAGACACAGCAGGGATATGTTGTTAGTCCACATTTAGAGGCAAAGTGACTCCAGTTCCACCAAATAATTACATGCAGCTAAGAGGAGGTCAAGAGTAAAAGAGTGAAAAAAGAAGAGGAATAAGTCTCTGCTCTGATTTATTCAGTGTGCAGACTGAACTCAGTCTGCAGACTAATGAGATGAGACTACAACGTGAAGAACACACTGAGGAAGGAGAGATAACAAAGTCCAAACCATACAGAGTCTGTGTCCATTATTTATCAAATGTGAGTGAGTCACGCTGCCTCAGAACTCAGAGACAAATCAACACTCTGTTGTTTCAATTAGAGCAACTTGTGTGGAATAAAAAACTAGAACCCGACAGATGACGATACAATGATATTTAAGATTTAAAAAATGTGATCAGTCAATAAACCTATGTCAAAAGGAAAATCTGTAGTGATTCTCAAGACATCATTATCAAACCCTTAACACAAAGAGATGTAATTGAGGCTTGGTATTTTACAGATTAACCATAAATTTCATTGTAAATAACTATAAATAAAAAGAAAACACAAATACATATCATATCGAACTTGAATAAGAACCATGATTTTTTTTAATGTAAGATTTACTCTATTCTGCATTGTAAACATTTTTGTAAACATTGTATTGGTCATTGTAAACATTTTAAGGACAAACTATTTAATAACATCATATTCAAAAGCCAAAGTATTTTTTGCTTTGTTTTCTTTGATTTCATATTGGCAAACATTAACACGTTTGTCTGTGAGAGGCTGATTTCAGCTGATAAATCAGTCAGGGTCTAATGAGAAACTGCTGATAAGTAATAAACACTTAAACAGTAAGAGTTGAATAATGACTTTGAATAATTTAATTCTGATTAAGTTGAGTGCTACAAAAAATTAAATATGGTGAGGAATGGAGAACAGGTGAGAAAGTTTAAGGAGCTTAATATATTCATGAAGCTATGAAGTAGGAGGGAATATACATGTATTTGCAAGATGTAGACAATAATGTAGTGTCTGACTACTAACAACCCTGTATAGGCTGCTACAGAAGAAGCTGTTGTTCCACAGTGGTACATACATTTACTGACCAGACATCAAACCAATGCAGTGATTTATAGTGAAAAAATGTGACACAATATAAAACTAAAGGTTCAGAAACTATGGTTTTAAAGAGAACTTGTCCTCAGTATCTCAGAGAAAATATATATTATGTAATGATATGCTCTGTAAGATGACTAAATCATGACTAAATCATTCTAGTGGTGTGAAATCTAATGTTTGCAGCAGCAACCGGCAGAAAAACGGTGGAGACAGAAGCAGAACAAACGTGTTGAGCTAAATGCACTTTTTAGAAATGAGGACAAACCGTATTTAACACAAGTATGTGAGTAAAGGTTTCAGTACATGCATGTGTGCTTCTTTAGTGAGGAGTCACAGTGTTTTAAAAGACCAAAATGAAAAATATACTAATTATAAAAAACTAGTGCTGAAACAAGGGTTAGACTATTTATCAAATAATAAGTTGACAGAACAATCAATGGGCTGGAGATGTGAAAATTAATCGTTTCAAATGAGCAAACAAGCTTTTTAAAGACTTGGGGGCTGGGAAATAGCATTAATATAGATATACAGAATAAACATTCTGAAAAAGAAATAAAGAGAAATAAAAAAAACATGGTTCTCGGTTCTTCACTCCATCTCAACCAGGCACCCACCCACTCTTCATCTCAGCCCCCCTCAGGTTAATCCTGCGGTCCCACAGTTTCAGGTTTCCAGTTACACGATAAGCTTGTTACCACCGGTAACGACTCGTGGAAACAGCAGGAGAAAACAGCTGGAATAATAAGATGGCGACCAGTTCACTGCTCTCAACACTCACACTTAGTGGTGAGGTGTGAATCAAAGGAGTGATTACTTTGTATGTTTAGAGTGGTTAATAGTGTTTTACGTGATTTTAACTTGAAAATTGGAATTTAAAAAATACAAAATGTCATCTTTCCCAACTGATGATCAGACATAAATTTATATCCAATCCGGACTGAGTTTCCTTTAAAAGTTAGGAGTCAATGATGCGATACAAACATTTCACTCAGACAAGACCACCCAGGTTTAGGATTTTAAGATCTGCTACAGTATGTCTAATGTTAGTGTCGGGGCTTTAGTATATGGCTCAAAGAACAAATGCACTTAGATGTACCAGAGGATGAGTCTGGACTGAGGTTCAGAGTACAAAGTACAAAGAACAAAGTGGGGTCGGACATGGAAACAAAATGTTCTCACCACGATAAAGCTTCCTTGGTCAGATGTAAATACATTTTTACACTTACTTTTACAAGACATCAACCTTGAGTACACACTAGGATGTTTTTAATACCTTGTATGTCATAGTAGGTTTAGCTCCTTGGACTTTACATCAGTCTTTTTACAGATCTTTCTAGGAGTTTAAAAAGTTGTTTAAAGCGTTTGTGGCTCCAGAGGGAGCTGTTAATAAGTGTGGTAATTTGCCTGCATTTATGTCATATAGGATGTTTACACTCTGCTTTTATCCAAAGAGCTGCACAATTTTTGCCTCCCATTCACTCTCACACACGCATGCTACTATTAAAACACTGGAATAACCAGCTAAACTGTTGGCAATTAGACTTGCAGTGTGTGTAACGTAGGCGCCAGTTTTTACCCACAAGGAAGAAGAGTGGGTGGAATAAAAGGACACACAAGGACTGACACACAAAGTCTTTTATTTAGGCATATGACTGTAAGAAAGGTAGTGGTATCAAAAAAGTCAAAAAGCACGGTCATAAAACATAACAGGGTAAATACTGGCATGAACACAGATGAACTCACACGGAACTGACCAGACAAACTGGCAACAAGGAAGAGGAAACAAAGGGATCAAACACACAAGTAAACACGACATGAATCTAATAAAGGCGGGGAACGTAATTCAACAAAGGAGGGAAAAAAGACACAGACAGAAAGTAAAGAAAGAGAGACACAAAAGGAAACAAAGACAAAAAACTAAATGTACAAAACACAAGATTGTCCATAGCATAAATCAAAAGTCCAAAAAGTGTTTTCAAAAGGGCCAAACATTCTACATGGGGCAGAATCAAGACAGTATCAATTTGACTACAAAAAAAAATAAACTATCCAGTGGCAGGCAGTCAGGCCAAACAAGTCAAGCAGTGCTAAAGGTAAAAATCGAATCAATCAATCAATTAGATGATACCTAAGTAGAAGTGATATCTCTTCTAACATCTGATCACAGAACAGTATTCTCTCACATTAGAGAGCTAATGTCGCCTGTTTGCATTAATTTGCAATTTACTGCAGACTTAGACGAGAAAAGCAGGTTGTTGACTCCAACTTGATTTCATATACATCAAATCAACAAAACCCATAGTGTAGTAAGACACCGCATGTCACCGAAACAATCCATTGTGAGTCCAACAATATGATCCACACAAAATAAAGTACTCCGAAGTTTACAGCATGTTGTACCGCGCCGCCTACGTCAACAGCCTAACAAACATCAAACAAGAAGATTCTGGTGCTTTTCACACTGTTCTATTTGAAACGGCTCTGCATTCTATAAACCCATATGTGATGGTGAGCGTCTTACAGATGACCTGTGGTCCATCACTAGTCCATTATGAAGCGTCTCCAGTGTCCCTACCAGCCTCAGGAGGGATCACGCCTCAGCACAGAGCCTCTTCAGCAGAGACAAAGCAGTGCCAGGATGCAGAGGCATGTTCGCTAATTACACCAGCTCGGTAATGATCGTGTGTGTGTGTGTGTAAAAACATGCCATACACGTCTCTCCGTTTGTCCACATGCTGTATAAATGTGCATGTTTGTAGCAAATACAGCTATTTATTCTCTCCACACACACACAGAGCAGGACAGGGAGGGGTTTGGGCGTCTAGCGCTCATTACAGCAGGTCTCATAAAGGACAAAAAAGACATTACCTCATCTGCACTCACAGCCACATAATAGAGACACAAAGAAATGCCCCTCTAAATATAGACTGAATTGTTCATGAAAAGAAAAGGAGGAGAGGGGACATTGGTTAAATGTGGGGAAACAGGGGTGTGAGTAAGTCTGGGGAAAAGAACAGGATGTTTGTGTGTGTGTGTGTGTGTGTGTGTGTGTGTGTGTGTGTGTGTGTGTGTGTGTGTGTGTGTGTGTGTGTGTGTGTGTGTGTGTGTGTGTGTGTGTGTGTGTGTGTGTGTGTGTGTGTGTGTGTGTGTGTGTGTGTGTGTGTGAGCTGTTTAAAGATGCAGTGGATGCTTCCAGGGACTTGTGTTGTGAAAATGTCCCCCAAGTGTTGTTGCTCTAATCAGCCAATTAACTGGCAGCTAATCTGATAATGACACATAAACACTCAGGTGTTTGTGTGTCTGTTTGTGTGTGTGAGAGAACAGTGTGAGAGACAACAGGGAAGAGAGAGAGAGAAAAAGAGCGTTTAGCCTACCACAGGGAAACAGTCCAGTTCTAAACATTCAATCCATCATCCTTCAGTGAGGGAACGGGCTAATCCCACGATTGAATGGCTGGTTAATCTTGCAGTGAGCCGGTCAATACAGTACATGTGTCGCAGGCTGACCTTTTTTATTGATTGGCTCCCGGACTAAACCGCTGCAAGTCGACTATTTGTGCTCACCCAAACACAACAGGTGTACGCTCTGGTGTGGCTGTGACTCTGTGCCTGTGAGGGACATGATCACTTCACACCCAGGGACATTTTTGACTAAATTTTAACTGTGAAATCTGACAAGTTGATTTTACTTTAAGAAATCCATAGACACAATTGCCTTGGAAAAGTTAATTAAATAAATTATTAAATAAAGTTTTGTTTACTTTACATGTCCTTTCACTTAAAATTTTGAATAATTTACTTAAGTTTTCCATTTTGCCAGCCTACATAATGTTTTATTCACTGTTCATTGTATTTTTATTTATTTTTTGTTTTGTTTTTATGTCTGCCTTGTAAAGTAACCTTGAGTGCTGTGAAAGGCGCCTATATACACAATTTATTATTATTATGATGTTTAAGTCGTTTCAACTTAAACGTGGCAAGTAAAATTTACTTTTAAAGTTGAAGTCGTAGTACTTATTGTGTTTTTATGTTTTATGTTCCTTGTATGCACCTATATACCAAGGCAAATTCCAGGTAGGTGTAAACCTACTTGGCAATAAATACTTCTGATTCTGATTCTGAAGCAGTTTAAGTAAAAACAGGTTTGGCTGATTTGAGAGAAAAGTTGTACTCATTCATTAGATTTTAAGAAACTCACTGTTTTAGCTAAATGTCAAAGTCCCTTTAAGACTCTTTATAAAACTGATAATTCTGAAAGGCAAAAATTAAAAAAGTGATTGACTGATTAGTACTGCACAAATGTATTGTTGTCAACAGGCTGCTAAGAATATTTACTTAACACACATATATTTTAGGGGCTTATATGCACATCACTGATGGTACTAAAATGCATCCATTAAAACAGCAACATTGCCTACACTGAAAAAGGATTTATCACAATTGATAACTTTAATTTGAAAAATAAAATTAATTTGTGTGTTATAAAAATGCTCTTTTGAGCTGGTAAACAATTTTCCTTCGGCAGTGTAGCACAATCTGCTGAATCAACCAGATAGTAAGTGGATAAGTAAAGAACATTAAGCCTTTAACAGTGTATCAATAATTACATCTGGCATTTACATTGTGAATTCACACATGATTTACTGTGTCTATGGGTGTGTATGTATTTACTTATTCATGCATGTTCAAAAGTCGTGCCTGTTTTAGGTCAGGCTTTATTTTCCATTTTAGAAACTTCTCTACTCAACATAAAAACAAATGAACCTTTTCCTATTTGCCGCCTGGCTGAAACAACGACAGGAATTTAATTGAAACAAGCTACAGGACAAACTTTGTTTGGTCCTAATGTCAGACACAGCAGGGTGGTGATGAGGGGAAATGTCTACTCCAACAAACTGACTGACAAGCTCATCTACAACTTGAATTAAGAGCCGACTGCAAACAGACGCTTAAACCGGTTCACTAAAAGTTCAGAGAGCTGAGCGAGCACGGACACAGTTTGTCACTCGGACAAGCTGGAGACACCTGTCGTCAGCTGGTCGTCATGAGCAGATCGATTCATCCACATTTCACAAACTGGAACGGCACTCAGTAGAGTTCATACCGCCAAGGCCCAACAGTCTCCTTATAAAACCACATTTACATCCAGCAGATCTGGACACCAATTGCACCAAATTGCACACACTCATAAATATCAGGCCCCCTAAACATTTTTCAGATTTTTTTCATGAAGATGAAATTGTTTCAGTACAATTAACACTGAGCAAATTAGCCGGGAAAATTAAAAAAAGGTTTTATTCTAAAGTCATGATTTGATTGTTTTTCCTGATTTATCTGCATCTAAAAGATGGATTATTGCCTGGCGTTTAGCAATACTCATATTAATGTTGTGTTACAACAAGTTACAGCAGATAGAAAAACAGGGTCTATAATGACTACATATTTAAAACATTTTCTAGTTATTTCTACTAGATTGCTGATTATTTTGAAACTACTCTGCCTCTAAAATGTTCAGAAAATGTGAAAAATGTTCATAGTAAAAAGGCTTAAAAGTTTTGCTGAATTTAGCTTTGCTTACATTTTGTCTTTGCACAAGAGAATAACTAAATTTTTGTCATTTCTAATCATCTCATTGATTGATCACATTTAAATCTGAGCTGAAAACTTGACTTCAACCTTATCTCCTGGATTTACCATCTTTTTTTGTTGACATTGTTGAGGAATCAAATGAGAGACAAGAGCGTAGGGTTGAATAAACATCCTCTGCCGTGTGTGGCGACAAGGTTCCTGAAAGGTCTAGAGTCAGTTCCATTAGAGGGTCTATTAAACTTGAGAACCCATGTCTCTGACTTTCAGCTGTGAATGAAGCAAAGAGACCCAGAAGCCATTTCTAAAGATAAACCCCCTGAATCCATTGCAGGCCTGTCTGACCTACTTTCTCAAGCTACTGATTCTTATCCACAGGAGAGAAAATACCTGGGCTGAATACGTTTTCTCTTTTTTACGGTATGTATTGTACTTGGTTTATTCAAACGCAACCTCAGGGCGTTAGTTAAAGTGCCCAGTGGAATCACGTGCACGCTGCATAATTGATGAGGATAGTTCTTCAATTGTCTCCATCTTACTTTTTACTCTGAGCTTTGAGTTATTAGCGTTTGACAGAAATTCCTTATGCAGACGATAAAACACCAGTATGACACTTAATGTCCACCACACGATGGACAATCAGCCATTAAGACCACACATCTGAAACGTCTGAGCTGTTTATGTCCCTCTCACCTGTACTGAGCCTGGAAGTGTTCCTGGACAAAACTGTGTCGACCCCGAGGCTGCTGTGTGCTGGCTGAACTGGGACTGGAAGAATCCTCCACTGGACTGGGTCCCTGCAGATAAATGAACCCAAGGGAAAAAATATAAACACATGGTATTTATTTAAACTTTTAAGAATTATTTGCAAAGACACATATTATCATTATCAGATTATCATTCCCAGTTTTATATTTACAAAGGCACGAGAATACTAAATGCAATTTAAGCTGCAGCAGAACAGATTTTGTATTGAGAAATGTGTTCAGGCTGCATGCAAAGTGAATCCTTATTTATTTGATTCCCTTTGCCCAAATTCATTTCAGGAACCTGATATGTAACTGACATAAGATTGTTATTGTTTTGTTGCACAGGAGAAGATAAATCAGAACTTCAGAGAAAGAGGGCAAAACTCTGAATAGTAGATTTCACCACAGCTGAAGGCAGAGAAGAAAAAATAAAATATTTGTGTGGCAGGTTGAAGTGAATCAAAAGCATAAGTTGTGCAAGTGTCTGGGTAAATAAAATCAAATAAAACGTTAGAGCAGGGAGGTATGTTATGTACCTGTGAGAGAAGTAAAGTTGAAATGGTAAAAAGCAGAACATTCAGCACAGATTGGATTTTTGTGTCAGCCGTCCTCAGTGCCACGCTGATATCTGCTGAATAAACTAAATCGCTGCGATGGCCTGCATGCTGTGTCGGACGCAGCAGGAGAGCAAAAAGACTTTTAAGACAAACCTAAGAATGAAAGCATGATGGCAATGAATTAAAGATGGACAAATGACTTGGGGAAACAGCACAAAAGATTGCTGAATCTTTATCTTGTCAGTTAACTCTAGGAGGTAATGACTGATTAAACACACACAAGCTGTGAGTCACTGTATGTGCAAGTGCTGCGGTGTCGTGTGAAGTGAAGAACACACTAGAGGGGTGTAAAAATGTGTTTATCGGCAGAGCAACGGGCACAGACTGCGATGGGGTGTTCAAAGGCATCAGCCATAAATCGAGCTCTGCAGCGTCACCATTTTTGTAGCAGAAAACTTTGCACGATTTAGCAGCATTTGCGCAGGTGTAATTAATAACATAATAAAATAATTCTATAGGTGAGCTGGCTCCGTGGTCTCGTACACGCGGGCTTGCAGACTGATTTACTGGGGCACTTGACAGAACTGAACCAGTGATAATTGAATGTGTTTCACCTATGTTGTTCTGCTATGACAAGCTAAATTGCTGTGAAAAGTGTCTTCTTGTTGCTCTAATGACACACGCACAGTACACTCTTACACAGGTAGGGCTGTTATAGCGCCATGTTCTGCCTGCCTGCTTGTCACGTGAACGGCGCAAAACCGATACAGTTTATGCTGGTCTACCTGCCTGCCAAGGATGGTAAACACTTTATGAATCTTTTAATGGGCCACAGGTGGGATTTCTCCCACTGCAGCTGATGGTAAGTCTGAATGTGACATATGGGTCTATATGTTTATGTGTGTGAGAGGAAGTGACAGTGGGACAAAGAGGACTGCACACAACTCAACAAAGAACAAGAAGAACTGCAGTGATGTCATGAAGAAGTCCGAAAATGACATCATGCATAGCTCAAAAATGCACTTCTCAAGGTATCTCTAAAGTACTACAGACACAACCTGAAGCTTATATAGACTGCAAAAATCATCTATGTCTATGAAGTCAGAACATGACATTATATAGTGTAGTAATGCATTCACTAATATAACCAATAAGAATAAAGACAAGATCTACGGCTTATTTAGACTGACAATCATTTGTCACAATTTTGTATAACTGTCATTATGATATCTATCTGTGTGAAACACACTGCATCCTCTTCCCAGGGAGATTAACGTGTTGATTCTGTACATTGAAATTTGGGGATATCAATAAGGATCACTTTTTAACCTGTTGTGTTGCTTCAGGATGGGGTTTCAAACTTTCACTCGTGAGAGATTATCCAGTATGTTGATGACAAGTTGTTGATCTTCTCTGTACCTTCTCTGGGGGAATGAGACTTTCTGTGCTAGTCTCAAATCATGCCTTTGGAAGTAATGACGACCCAACTTTGCAGAAGTTTGTCTGTTGTTCAAACCAAATCTAATCATCTCTGCATTCACTTTGAACAATTACCTGCGTGGTGGCATCTCAGAAAATCCCTCCGAGGATGGCACTTTCCAGATTATTTAATGAGGCAAAAGCTCAAAGCCCAGAAACCATGTCAGACAGTTTGTTTGCAAACTTCTCCTCAGCCCATTTCCAGACTTGGCCTTATCTTACCTTTAGTGTTTGCCTCTATACTAAGTGGATAAAATCACAATATAAAGCCAATTTTCCTTTAAATCACCACAAATTCAATAGCGATACTACTGGACTCTTACAAGGAGAAACCACGAGACAAAATCCACAATTAGTGCTGCTGTGTCTTGCAATGACACCAAGAGTTAACACAACAGAGCGGAGAAGAGGCAGCTACACCTGCTGTTTGCTGGGATCACTATTTACTCATGATGTAGAGTAAGATAAGAGTGACAGCATTTAGAGGAAAAAGCAGAGATAAAGTAAGAAATAACAGACGGATGCAGGTGCTTCTGCCCCCGAGCAAACGTTAGCAGTATATTTATTTCTATAGCCCATATTCACAAATCGTTAAATGTTATCGGGCTTAACAAGGTGCGACATCCTCTGTCCTTAACCCTCAACAAGAGTGAGGACAAATATACCCTATTAAGGGGAAAAAACAAAGAAAACCTCAAAGAGTGCAATAGATGTCTCGTGTAGCTGAACAGTATGAACACAAAAACATAATTACAACATTTACAATTCTTAATGGGCTGTTTAGAAAGACAGAGTGAGCTAAAGACATTGGAAAGGTTGCTCATTGGGACCAAGTGATGAATAGATTTTCTCAATCTTGGATGGACTGCATGTGATTTTGTGTTGGATCTCTGACAATCATGAGTTTTAAAGCTCACTTGAATTTTTTTTTTTCTACAAAATAGATTCATTCAAATAATTTCTATTACTCTATATGAATATAAACAAAGTAAATTAAACCATAGAAATTGTGTTTTTAAATGCCATTGTTCTGTATTTTCACATCTTTGCATCGTGTCCCTTTTTCATATCACAAGCTGAGCTGTGGCAGACTCAATTTCACCCTCTTTTCTTCATCTCTTCTCTGGAGGACAATGGAGAACAATCCTCAGACCCTCTGAGACAAGAGTCGCTCACAAGCATCACCATGGAAACGCTGACCGCATTCCACCATACCATGTGGGATCTTTTTTTTTAAATCACTCACAGAATGGCTGGGAAAAAAAGAGTTTTTGGCACCATGTCAATGTCTTATGTGCACACTTCAGTGCATTCTAAAATAAATACAAAAACTCAACCTGAGGATCGTAATAGCACTTTTTTAAGCACTGTCACAACAAGGACAAGAGAATGACAAGTACTCAAGTGCACTCAACATTTGCAGACAGCTTTTCACATTTTCAGAGATGTCATTTGCAGCACCGCACTGAATGTGTTCTCAGCATTAAATGGACTATCTGACAGATTCTAAGAATCCCAAAGCGATGAAATACATCAGGCACAACGTACACCAGTGTAACGTTTTAAATGCTAAATATGAAAAGTGTGAAGGTTGAAGGTTTTCAAGACCCGAACGCAGACACACACTGCAGGTGGGTGCAGTGAATAGGGCTGGGCGATAAAACGATATAGATAATTATCGCGATATAACTTTCCTCGATCGAAATTTAAGACATGTCGATATAACGTCCATGTTTTGACGGACAACACGAACAGCCAATGATAACGAGCATAGCGCCGAGCCGAACCAATCATGTGGCTGGAATAGAGTTACGAGGAGTAGCAGCACATGTGTTAATGTTTGGGCTCCTGCAGAGAGGAGGATGACTATGCATCTATGCAGTGACTGAACATTATCATGTTTTCAGCTATATTCACAGTTTCAGCGGGTTTCCACCACTGAATAATTATAACACAGATGCTTCAGGACAGACGCACATTAAAGGTCTAGTCGTCCTGTGTCTCTGTCGGAGTCTGCTTCGTCCTCACTCCCCCTCTGACCTGCGCTCACTTTACACTTTAACAATAAACACCCTCACTGATCACAAGTTATTAGGACACAAACAGGACTGACGTTTACTTTGTGTTTGTTAGATTTTCTAGAGTTTATGAGACACATGTTTAAACCTGCTACACAACAAGAGACGTAACGAGAGGGTCAGGAAATCCGGGTTAAAGTGACCGGAACGATCAGAAAATATTGTGATAAGATTTTTTTTCCATATCGCCCAGCCCTAGCAGTGAAGACGATTTTAATTGGAAAACCCGGCTTACAGGTGCTCCAGCTGGCAGGCAGGCGGGCAGATGCAGAAGCGGAGACAAAAACAGGCAATTCAAACTGGAATGACTCAAGGAAACAGGAGGGAACCGAGTATAAGCACGATGTAACACCGGGGGAGCTGCAGAGACAAAATGACAAACTGAGAGGGGAAACACGGGGACTGAACACACATAAGGGCCGAGGTAATGAGACTCAGGTGAAACACATTAGGACCGGGCAGGAAGCAGAGACACAAGGAACGTATATGTAAAGTAATTATAGTAGGAAATAGTCACGTATAGTTGTCACTCAAGGGGGCTGATCACGGACATCTCTTATCTGAGACAAAGGTTAATGGCGTATGTGATGTCTGATGAGACATAATTTGGATATAACGATGGACGACATGACGGCTCCCTAAATATCTCAATTGCCCCCTAGTGGCTGGCTGCAGCACAGGTTATAAATCCCACCTCCTCCACATTGCTGATGGGACATGGACCAAACTAAAAAGTCAAAGTACAGGTCAAATACATTTTTCACAGAGATGGTGTCATTTGCGGTTCTTATAACACTGATGTATGACCAAGTGTTCCTTTCAAATCAAGTTCGGTTTTAATCAGTTATTTTATGCTATAAAAATTAGGTGAAATACGATGATTGACAGCTGGGACTGAAGCGATTGGTCATGTATTTGCAGGAACTTGATCAGCCTATCGCCACTGCGCAGAACACAATGACAAATGATGTCATCAGCCCCAAATGGGTCTGTTCCATATATGGTATATTTTGACTTCATTTCTGGATAGTTAGAGGAAGTGGAGATTCATTTCCCATCATTATATACAGTCTATGTGATTTAGCAATTCATATTTTCGCACACTGAAGACATGTTTTTTCTATCATTCAACTAAAGGTGAATTTAATTCTCTCTCTCTCTGCATTTTAAACACACTGGCTACCATTTAGTATCCTTCCTCACATACATATACATAACTGATGGCATCTACAACCCTGAATGAAAGGAAGCCATTGAAGACAATTTCAATAGAGCCAGTAGTAACCGTAGCCTAAGATCAGGGAGTACAGTCGGGCAAAGAGAGGAGGAGACAAAAGTTGTTCCTCCATCAGGGGCTGTGTCCTTCAGAGGACGCATTTGAAGAACGATTGCTTCACAGCAGTGTGACTAGGCTGTCCCATTTTGAAGGCTCCTTCAAATGCGTCCTTCCATTCCCGAGCAGGTGGATCCTTCTGGGGCCATTGCACGCCGATGAAGAAGCCAGCCAGCTAGCTAACAGTGTGGCTGTGCTGCAGTGAGTGCAGCCATTAAAAGTAGCTAATGATACAATAGTAAGAGTGGAGACACAAATAGGAAATCCTCCATAGACCAGACCGTCTCATTTCAGTTCGGCCTTTGTGGTCTACGCGGCCCAAGAAGGCCACCTCCTTTGTGGGCTGCGTTGACCACGTTCTACGAAGGAGGCGGTCCCGTATTCGATACACAGCTAAAGAATGGCTTTGATACTTTATTCTCTATACATAACAAATCAAAACAATCTATCCCTTGAGGAAGGCATCTTCTAGACAGGTCAACAACATCTTAACCAGACCTGAGAACAGATGCCTCCACTGAGAGAGGCTACATCTACATATAAGACACCTATTATACATGGCAAGGTGACATCCAGTATATATTCTGTACACTGCAGATAACACACACACTGGGAGAGACAGGGAGAAAAAGCACAGAGCGTACGGAGTCTCTCTTTATTTAGCACAGAGCGAATAATGAATACCACCACAACTCAGTTCCTGCTTTGCTATCGTCTGCCAAAAATAGTTGCGGGGGTCGGCCGCTGCAATATCAAGTGAATACTAATATTCAGAAGCACTAAGCTGTTCAATTGTCACATGGGTGTAATCCAAATAAACTCTGAAGGACCAGATCTAGGCCTTATTCAACTGTCTACTGTTGCTTGGGAACAAAAACTACTGGCAGCATCTACATGCCCCTGGCAGTGTAATTGATTTCTAAGATTTACATATTGGTCCTGGTTCCAGCACTCAGTGTTCTAGCTGTTTGCCTTGTACTCTAAGTTGTTGTAGCATCACACTGCGGAGGAGCGGCTGTCAGAAGACGGTGGAAGAGCAAGGAGCAGGTGCAACTGCAGCAAGTACCTGAGAGAAGGACTGGAGGGAATCTTCAAGGGCTCAATTGAAATGCTCTTGCAATAAAAGGGAGCTTTTTCAAGCTTTTGTGTATGAAGCCAGTTTTTTGGGGGTGTTTTTTCCCCCACTGCCAGGTGTTGTTTGATTGCAGCACAAAGCTATGATCTAATATCGTGCACTTGCCAAATGCCCGGAGGACTTTGGGTTCTGGGATTTGGACGCGTATCTTTGAGAAAAAGAGCTGAATTATTTTTGATGAGCATTTATAGTAACTTTGCTCCACTGAGCCGGTTTCTATTCTTACAGCGGTGCTCCAACATGAACCACTCGTCAGTTTTGGCAGCAGAGCCATTCCCAGCATATTGAGCAAGGTTTCCGTGTGTTTCCGGGGTGTAAAAAAAAGAGCTAAGGTCACTTTGAAAAGAACATTGTGTCCTCCAACTCTTTTGTTCTCCCTCTCTGTTTACTCCCGCTCTGAGCGATGAGAGGTCAAATGGGTACATATCACCACCATCAGCAGAGCTCAGCATCATCGCATCACAGGAGCAGCAAACCCACAAGGGCTTATGGGTATTGTGTATCAGTGAGAACACTGTGCTTTGTGCACATGCAGGCACGAAGGCTCACCAAGGCCTGATCACACATGAATAAACACACACACACAGACACACACGGAATCCAAGGAAGCACAGCCCCAATAACAGCACCACTGCATTGTCAAATTAGAGAGAGAAGCCATGTTGGTGCTTCAGTCAGCCTCAGTCAGCTCTTCCAAGTACTGACTGAAACATCAAGATCTCTCCTCTCAGCCTGCCTGTCTTCACCTCCTGCACCACTGAGGGACATCACAGCATGACTAGGATTTAGTAAAGCCACCAAGACACTCTCATGTGAATGTTTGGCCAATAATATCAGCCGATATGAGTTTTTCACAGACATAACCGTATCTGTATGTTTGTCGATATAACTTTAATTCTAGAGAAGAAACAATGCAGCAATGATGCATTTATCTTTAAAAAACTTTATAAAACATATTTTTATTCATTTTAGTAATTCTAGTTCTTTTTACTTGCTTGAATTTGTGTTTTCTTTTTTTTTATTAATTAATTTATAATAACTTCTAAAGTTAACAATAAAATATCAAGATGCATTACATTTCTTTGTCATAAGGTTTTGATAATGACATCCTACTAAGCATCCACATCTGTGATATATCATTGTAAAATGTCTCCTCCTTAATATCAGTGTCAGCATCAGGCCCCCAAAAATCCATATAAGTCAGGCTCCATTCAAAATAATCACTGATGTGGTCAAATCCTTAAAAATGATGGTAACAATGAACATTTGCTGAATGGGCCTATTAGTTTGCCTCACTTAGGCAGTACATGATAATTGGTTGGCAGTATAACAGCCACTTCTCTTCCTTGTAACCTCAGATCTTTGCTCCTTGTCACCTTTCTGACACTCAGGACTGAGTTCTGCGTGATCAGTGGAACATTTCTCCGGTGCAGCCACTGTAAATGTCTTTGGCCCTGTGCCCTCTCTGTCTGCTGGCAGAGGCACAGCTTCCCTCCGGAGATCTTCACACTCCAATCCCTACATGAAAACATATGTTGTTATCAAAGCTCTGCTGATTCCCCGTGGCACGCATTCATGTGAGACGTTGCTGAAGAGCTGCTCCACAGCATGCTGGGGAGCGAGTGGGAGTTTGGATGTATATTTTGAAGATGTGCGTATGTGTGTACTTATATCTTTGTGAGGGACATTTTGAGCATATTCCTTACAGAGTGAGGACATTTTGACCAGTCCTCGCTTTTTCAAAGAACTATTTGTGGGTTGGAAGGAAAGCGCAGTGTCAACTGTGATTTTTTTTCTCGATGTGAGGTTATGAGCAGCCACATATGAGTGAGACAATGTCTATGGCATATCCATTTTACTTTTTATGTAAAGTTAAAAAAAAAACATTATTTCACTTTACAACCTATTAGGTACGCCTCAATTAGCCAGCAATAAATCCTCCCTCATGAGGATCATAATGTTCAGTTTTTACTGAATCAGCTGAAGAGAGGTATTGATTTACTTTAATGATCATTTTGGAGGATAACATTTGTAGTGTGGTTGAACTGTACAGGGTTATACAGACAAGGGTTCCTATTATTTTCTCCATCCTATTTATACGAATAAATGCCAACAAAAATAGAAAGGAACACTCAATATAAGCCAGTACAGATTTGACATACTTACGTTGTACCTAGGTATAGTGTGTTGAGTGCATATGTCACAACAATCCTTTAGAATGATGATGATGAGGATTCAATAAATTATTGAACTATTATTGAGATGGGCCACTGCAATAGTTTGGATAACTTAGAAGCAAACTGTAACCACCCTGTGACAGTGATGCAGCAGCCTGCAGTCTGGTAAGGTGAGATCTCTCTGAGGTAACAGGGTGATGACACCTGCTGGAATAACAATTTCTCCACTTCCACTGCACCTCTTTACTTTTCCCAGTCTGTAGTGCTTACTTTTGAGCAGCAGCAGCCACTGTGTTTCCCCCCGTGAATTGTATGAATTAATTTCTCAACACTTAAAACTGACAAACTTCAAATTTTAATGCCGGCGGCTCTACGCAGGAGTGGAAGTGACCTGAAGGCACTTCTGTAAAGCGACAATAAGGACATATCATTTTATTAATTCTACTGGGTGAGTGTGTTGAGTAACCTAAGCTGCGATTGGGGAAAATGTGTCTTTTATTGGGACTAAAAATAACCTTAAAAAAAAAAGGTGCCCGACTGAAAAAAGACGCTGATTCAGTTATCATCTCAAACCACATTTCTAATCAACTGCCTGGCTCAAGGGGCTTAACACATCCACCTTAGCTGCCAGCACCCTGCTGTGAGGCATCCCGATACACTAAACACAAGAAAATGCCTGCTCACACAGACATTGCACACATCATATACTTACTCTCTCTCAAACAGGTAAACACAGGCATGTGTATGTGTATTCAGGCAGGGTCATAACACCTTCTAGTTCTTGCAAAAGCACAATAATAATATAACCTCTGGCTCTTGGTCTCGAAGCAAGAGAGACGATATTGATAAAGGAAAACGGTCCCAGTCTGAGAGATGCTGAAATAGGTTTGCTAAGGAATTTGAGATGCTGCCATGATTCTCCTTCCAAATGTGTTTTCAGCACACTGAGGCAAAGGATTTCAAGCCTGTGTCAAGTGCCAAATTCAACCAGGGCAACCAGGCATGTGATCTCAATTAGCCATACCTCAGGTTCAAATGACGAAGGTTTGGAAACGTTCTCATTACAAAATCTGGGAGACAGATTCCAGAGCTGAGTCAAGTCTTTCTGGGAGTAAAGCACATTTCTTGCCTGCCCTAGCTCCTGGATGTAGCACCTCACACATACAAATAAATTAGGTTTTATTTCCTTTCCTCTAGTGTGTCGCATATGTTTTTTTGTGCATGTAAAAAGGTCTGCAAAGTTAAAAGGCCTCTCCACTGCAGAAAACACTGCTCCTGAAGCTCCTGAATCATTTGTATTCCGGCAGCTACTTCAAATTCAAATTCAAAACAACTTTATTTGTCCCTGGAGGGCAATTCTAATTCTTCTGAGGTCACATGACATCCCAACAACATTTGCATAATGAGCACCTACCTGCTAGTCTGACACACACTCTAACAAAGCCAAGTAAAGCCAGAGCGGAGGCCAACATTTCCTACATGCACTGGAAGTGGTTGATCAATAACAACAGAGTGGGTCAGCTGGCCAATCACAGCAGACTGGGCTTTATCGGGAGGGGGGGTCATGAAGAGACAGAATGGACAGTATGAGGACAGTGATGTGTTTTCTGAACATTAGAGCGTGTAAACTTTTTCCAGTAACAACTCAAATTAAAATGATGAGGGTAAGGGTTAACCCTAACCCTGAATATATGAAGAAGACGTTATCAATATTGATAGTGTAGAGTTGGTAGTTTTTTATATAAAACAGTGTTTATGTCTGTTTATGTCTCAGATGTTGGACTTTCCAACTGCACTAAATAAACCACAGTCTGCTCCACAAAATTACAAAGAAACCTTTTTAAGTAAAGAATGAACAAATAATTTGTCATCGTAATAAAAGATGCAAGAGCAAAGATGGGAAGACTAAAGAAAATGAATACAATTACTGTGTAGGAAATATACTACATACTAATGAACTAAGGGGGTCTTCTGATCTTTTGCGAGCTTTGTGTGCAGTTTCTATCTTATCCAGCTTTTTTATCTGTGCATTAGCATGTGTACTATTTGGGAGTGTATGCTCAGTAACTTTTTCTGTGGAACACTTCAGAGAAGTTGAGCGAGCCCACACTTACAGCTGCTGGTATCAGCTTGATGTTTTCAGTATCCTGCAGGAAGAGATGACGTCTCCCACTGAGCGTGCGAAATTAGTCGAGCCAATGTTGACATAGCTGTTGGCTGCTTCAGGAAACAGCCAGATCTACTCTTGTCTTTCAGAAGACACCCCGCCACCAGAGCATTTCGATGACAGTCATATCAGCACAGGCCAGATTTTATAACAAGTGAGCATGTGTGCGTCCTACACCTGAGAGTTTGTCAACACCATTTAAGCCGAATCCCTAATTAAACAGCTTCTAATAACAAATCAAGCTGTGCTGAGAGTCTTTCATAATTCCTCAAATGATCAGCGTGGAGAGGCAGCATGGCGGAGGTTGATCAAGGTCAACAAGCAGAGATACAGGAGGAGGGAGTCAAAGGAACAGACGGCAAAGAAAGGAAAGAAATATAACAAAATATTGGGCCAGGCAGAAGAAAATTACTTCAAGGCCGTTGAGACAGGCATGCAGCATGGCAGGAGGAAGTTACAGAAAATATGTCAGCAGCAGTGTTGAGTTAATTACTTAACAAGTCACATCGTCTGTCCACTGAGGCTCTAATACTCCTTCCAGTGAGGCAGCTGAAGTTTGGCCTGATGATGGCGCCAGGGAGGAGCTGTTTTGCTTGCTTCATCAAAAAGGTTTATGCTCCGTACAGTGCCAACTTTAGCACGTTCAGCCAAAGGGCACAGCTGCACTTCTTCAGGCTCATATATTATTATTATTATTATTATCATATGTTATAGAGATTTGTTGAATAAAAAGTAAAGAACTGGAAGAAGCAGTTAGCAAAAGAAAAACAGCGAATTTCGGCTAAGGCTGACAAACTACGTCTGAGTGGAACATAGATTGAGAACTTTGCCATTTCAACTGCATGGCAATGTAAGAATATAGTTCTGAAACAACTCCCCTTAAAGGAGAGCTATGATGCTCATGTTCAGGTTCATATTTTAATTGGGGATATTACATGAAAAGGTTTATCAGGGGTGCCAAATACGTCAATCGACCCACACTACGATCGCGAAGGTAGTGTGGGTCGATCGCCTCACGCATGCACGATTGGACATGAGGCAGTCACGTGGACGCTCCGGCTCTCTCACGCCGGGTTCACACAGGACGCAGAAGCGCAGCGCCACGGCGCACCGCGCCATGGAAAGCCAGGCACCTCCTTTCCGCCCCCCTGTTACTCAATTGTGCCGTTCACATAGGCTGCGATGCGCCGCGCAGCGCCAAGGGCGCCTCGCGCCCTGCACCGATGGTTTCGGGGTCGAGTCTATTTTTTTCGCTTGCCGCGAGCGTATAGCGCCAGGAAGCACACTGAAAAAGGATTTTAAACGATATAAATGACATATTTTATATGACATAAATTATCAAATATGCATCCCATACTTTGTATTCCCCTTCTGTTGTCCTGGAGTTTTAATTTTCCCAATTTTCCCAATCACATAATTAAATGTCCCCCTCTGCCCATCCACTACAAGCACACAAGCAGATAGACAGAGAGAGAAAGAGAGGGGTGGGTGGGGCTATGAAGACCATCATTTATGCGTTTTCTACACATGGACTGGAACTACAAACTATTTTACAGCTAAAAGCAAAGAACTTTGAGAGAGAGCCTACTGTACATAGTAATTTAAGTAAGAGTTACTATAACTATAGCTCCATGTTACCTTTAGTTTATTAATAAATCTCTTAATTGATTTTGAAACAATGTAGCGTAACCTTCATTTGTTCCTATTTCAGTACATTTTTGTACGGGGGGGGGCGTGGCGGCGGTGGATACCAACATTATTTGGTCGGTAGATCTTGTTGAGCTGGTCATTTCAAGAGTAGCTCACAAGCCTATAAAGTGCTCCATTTAACGTAGTCTTTGGGCTTTTTTAAATTTTATTTTGGCCCAAAAACACTACATAACACACTATAGGAATAAAAAAATCTAAAAATCATAACATATCTCCTTTAATACTATAGAGGTTAAACACTTGGGCTTTATTGACAAGTAATTCCATCCCTAAAAACAGTTTTGGTGCATTCTTATTTAAACTAGTGAGTGAGTCAGATTGTGCTGTTGCATTTAGTTTCCAGGGAAAAAGAAAAGAGAAAACTTTTCACAAAGAGCAACATGAAAGTCAGGCGGGACTTTGGTCAACGTGAGTGGACAGAAAGAGTGGGGGAAGAGAGAGGGATAGAGAGAGGAGAGAAAGAGAACAGGGGCACACAGTGGTCCAGAGAAGGGGAGGAATGAAAGAAACGCTGTCCGTGCAGTAAAGCGGCTGACTCACCCTTATTCTTTCAGCTCCGGACTGCTGCCGCTAATTCGGCCTATTCAACGCTGGCTTACGGTAACAAGGCAGTCTGGGAGATAACGGTGGAAGCCACAGGCATGTTCAACCACCCCACCCTTTGCACCTCTCTTCCTCTGCTCCACTGCTTCCCCCTGCCCCCTTCCAGCCGTCAAAACTCCTTCTACACTGTCACTTCCCTCCAAATGCTCTTTGTCCAAGTCACTGTGTGCACGCTCTCAACAAAATGCTCCCCCTGTAGTGATGTACATTAATTACACCACTTGTCAACACATTTGCTGCATCTTTTTTCTGATCTTAGGCCTGAGTCAAGTTGAAGAGTACTGCATGTACCTATTCCATTTCATTCAGCGCCAAGTGCAGCGAGAACCGCCACTCTCCAGCTGTTACTATGGAGATGCCAGAAGGGCCAAAACAAAGGCAGAAAATAAGAAGCCTCAGAGGAGAGCCAATGGCAGAGCCCTCACACTCGAATCTGGCCTGGCAGCGGGGGCTAGAGCCATCCCTTTCTCTGCCAGGTCTCATCTGCACACAAGAAGTGCTTATTCCAAGCAAAATACTGATAAAACAATTGACAGGACTCACTGAGAGGAAATGAGGAAGGGTCTTGTAAGGGTGTTTGCACTCCCTGATAGGAGATGAGCTCTGAGATGTTCAGGGCCAGAGCCTCTTGTCCTAACAGAGAAAAAGGCTGCAAGGTTGATCTTGCAGCCTTGCAGCCTTTTTGCAAGGTTGATCTGTGCTTGGCTTTCTCTATAAAACAGGGAGAGATGTCATAGCAAGCTTTTTAAGTGAAACCTGATCACCTGCTAGACTGGTTAACATCCGCATATTCTCTCTCTGAGACGTTACAAAAGGTCAGATACACAGAAAATCCCCAAACACGATGCTTAACAACACACATCAGGTCTGCAATTGGTTTAGTTTTACAGGCAAATTTCAGCAAAAGCCCAGACAGCCAGTAAATGGAAGTATATGGACGCGGCTTTTTTTTTTTTTAGATAAGTCCACTTGTTTTAGGGGGAACATAATTGACGATAGATCTGTGTCTTAGTTAAGTACTGCATGGCCCTGCACCATGATTCTTTATAATAGGATCAACAGCATCCAAGAGGCAGAGGTTGATGCAGGGAATGAGTCCAACCGCACAGAGAGATGAGGGCGTGGTGGCTGCAGTTAACTGCAAAACACTCAAGAGGAGGAAGAGTGAAAGGCTTCTTGAGGAGTACTTACGGAGGAAGGAGCTGAGAGTTGCTGAGGTAGAGGGACGATGGTTGTCCCTGCCATGAACTGGTTGCAGACTATAGTAGTTTGTGGTCCTGATGACTCTTCTCAATTGTGTGTACAAAGCTGGATATTGTGCATGTTTCTTCAACAACTACACTGTCAGCAACTTCAGGGCAGACAGCGAGTCAAACCAACAGCTTGTCAGGGAGGGTAGCAGGTCACCGTGAGAAATCCCACCCCTGTTAGTGGCCAGTTAAAATATCCATTAAGTTTCAACCGTCCTGGGCAGGCAGGCATGATTTTGCATAAATTCAGTAGATACCGCTTTGTGTGTGTGTCTGTGTCTGTGTGTCTGTGTGTGTGTATATACTGTGGTAGTGAAATTGGCATCAAGTATTATAGTTTTTAATCAAGTCTGTTGTGAGAACCAGATCTCTGGTTTTGTGACATCCATCGTGAAATGTTCAAAGCTGTTTTGTTTTTTGTGTTTCATGAGACATGATGCTGCTGATACTGTTACAAGAGCTTTTCGTTTGGGCAGCACAGTCAGTTTTTTAAACCCTTTATCCTTCTGCACAATCTGCCAGACTGGCACATTAACACTTAAGCCGCTATAAAACCAAGAGAAAAAAGACATGCACCCACCCACAGTCAGTCACAAGCCAAAGAGCTACACTGCAAATTACAGGCTGATAAATAGACCACTGAGAGAATGAAAATCTACATTTTGAGAAAAAACGACCATGTGTTGACAACATAGTTTTGACTCAAATGCAAATACGTTTGTTTGAAAATAAAACAGAAATGAGCCAAATTGTCTTTTTAAATGTAAATTTATTTTTCACTGGATTACATATGAAACCAAATGACTAGAGCTTGAATGAGTTATAAATATTTTTAGTTCAGGCCTCTGAGGATGATGGTGAACAGGAACAGGTCAGACTGCATCGCAGCCACCAGTCCTGTTCCACAGGCCTGCAGGCACCAGGAAGACACAACCGTATAAGGCTGTAAATGTGGGTGTGGTGGAAGTAATAGCAAACAATGAATCCGCGGGACAGACATAGTTGACCTGAATAAAACCAACAAAAAGAACACAACTCTTTTCAGCTTCCACAAGCACCTGCAAAACCAGTTCTCGATATCAAACACTGATCAAACCTAAGACGACAGGTGAAAGTGAAAAATGCTATAGAGTTTCCTATGAGGACCTGCGTCAGATTTTTTATTCTCGATGCATGTCTGTCAGACTCAAGGTGACAATGTGAGTGGCCGATAGACACCAGGTATCTCACAGCAACCACCCCACAAGATCTTATAACTAAATCCAGTTGACCTCATCATAAAACCTGCTGTGTAAATGTTACATCAAAAAGGGATTTTCAGTGGAAGCAATGACTAATTGCTGGGTAAAAAAAATTGTTGACATGTACAAAATTTAATTGAAGTTCCAGTTCCAAAATAATAAGCCGTAATTATTTTTCAATTATTAAATTAGATTAGATTTGATTAGATTGCATTCAAGGATAATTCTGGTGATATTATAATTTTTTCTTATTTAAAACAGATTCTATGACAAACCAAAAAAACTTCTCCCCAACTGATTCCTCTGAGTCATCGAGGCGGTCAGGATTTTCAGATGCTGCCATGATTCTCCCTCCAAATGTGTTTTCAGCACACTGAAGCAATGCATTTAAATCGTGATTCAAGTGCCAAATTCAACCAGGGCGACCAGACATGTAATCTCAGTCAGCCAGACCCCTGGTTCAAATGACGAAGGTCTGGAGAAATGGAGCTTAAGCTCTGCCAAGTGGTTCTAAGAGCGGAGCACAACTCTTGCCTGTCCCAGTCTCTGGATGTAGCATTTCACTTACCGTGAAGAGCCTCATCTCTGTCTGTTAGCTTGATAACACAGAAACCACCTTTCAGCCATTCATAGATAACAAATTGGGGATCAAAGTTATTCATTATCACACTTTTATATGATAAGGCCATGAAATCCCTCTGGTTGTTTTAAGAGGGCTGTTCTAAACATGTTATCTGATCAGACAGTTAACATGTCCTCCTGCAGAGAAACTAAAAAATCAGAGCTAGATCACCGACAAAAGAATTACACAAGAAAACGTCATGTGCGACCTGCATTTTGCTGCTGAACCACAGAAAACTGCAGCAGGAGCATGGACTCACGAGCCCGGGTGCAGTCAGCAGCGTGTGGCCGGGGCAAATAAAATGCAAACATTGATGTCTTTAAATGGATTATGTGGATTTGGTTGATTTTTATATCAGAACAATGAATTGATCCTACTGAGTATTATCTCTGTGTAGCCGAAGCCTGATGATATCCTACTCCTCTGTATCATAGAGCCCCATTTTTGTCAATTTTTTTTTAAAGAAAACACATCAATGAACTACTCTGTATTTAGTCAATATCAATGTGTCTTTATTAAAATTCACATGAGCCCTGAGGTTTATTCTGAGTCAATCCCATATGGACAACTTTGATGCTGAAAATACTAGTGCACCATAACTTTGGCTGTAAATACACCATTTACTATTGTTTGAGTTACTAAAACTTTTTGAGGAAATGATTTAGCCTTTTTATTTTTTTTTAAATAAAGCATATGTTTGTGCCATGTTTTATAGAATTTATTTCAGTTGAAAAACAAAAAAAGATTGTTTGGTACCGTTCACTGGATTTTTTGACAATATGGAAAATACTGTATATTTTCTTTGTCCCTTTTGTGAGAACTTTGTCTTACACCCCCCCACAGACCAGAAACAGTTGTTGAACAAATATCATTTATCAAAGACAGATGCTGTTTGCTACAGTAGCTGCACAACACAGCATGTACTACACAGCCTCCACTACATAGACTCGAAGCACAACATCTCAAATTATGTATTCACTTTATCAGGAAATTTGTGCAGCAGAGTGTTTGTGTACAAGAGAGTATGACAATTAGTTTTTCCCCAGGGCCGTTACAGTCTCAATACACACTTCTCTAATCCACTGGGAGACCTAGCAATTCCTTCCACATCTTTAAAAGGATATCAAATTATTCAACGTGAAGGCTATTAAATTCAACGTCTGTACCGAGCTCTTTCAGAAACGCACTTATTTTATGCTCTGGACGTGAGAGCTGATTTCTGCAGCACTTACAGCACGGGTCTAACTTCCCTTAACTTCCCATAGTCCTCAACTCACCCTGATCTTCATCAGAGGAAGCTCTGCACCAGCTCTCCTCCACACTCTCCACTTCTCTCTCTGTGTGTCTTTCACTTTAATTCTCTCTCTCTCTTTCGGTATAGACAGAAGTTTATCTTTCAGATGTTCTTGAACTATTTAAAGAGGGACATCCTTTGAAATATTAATGTATTTAATGAAATATTTCCTAAGATATGTCCTGAATATTTCATTCACATAGTGGGATCCATTAAAAGCCTTTTGCAGTAAATGTCCACCTGCAGGTTGGTGGCAGTGTCGGTGATGCCCACCTTAAGTTACTGTACTTTGGTCAAGTGCCTACATGTGTGCGTGTGTGTGTGCGCGTGTTCTGGCAAGCGAGCTAAAAGTATGGACAAACATTAATAGAAAACATGTTCCTGACCTCAAAGAGGATAAGATGGAAAAGTTAAAGAAAAGAGCAGGCGAGGGCAACTCTGTCTGCTCTTGTCAAACATGCAAGAGAGGGTTTTAAAAGCTCATCCTAAAGTCTCTTCTACCCGCTGTCACACATGAACATGAACACGAACACACACGCACGCACGCACCAGTATGACATGAAGGAAGCGAGGACAGGAGGTTGTGGTTGCTCGCGCTACCATCTCCTACGCATGAATCAATTGCTGGGCTAGTGCTGCTGCCACTTATGGATCTCCTCTGTGTCCGTCTCTCTGAGCAACTGCTTCCCACCCCCTGAGAGGAAATATTAAATTTTTCATAACATCCCGCAGCATGGCATTTCAGTCGCAGCACTCCTCTGTTGGGCTGCTCAACAGCTGAGTGGGGGGTCCCTATACTTACAGATCCCTTGACTCACAAGCTCTGGCTACTCAGTTTCCAATACTTGCCTCTGTGTTGCTTATAGCTTCCTGCACAGAAACGTCATGCAGCATTTCTGTGATTCCTTCTGTGGAGCCAAACAGGTCTAACCAGATTTTTAGTCAACATTAGTCAACAACATTCCTTCTGGGGGGGAAAAAATGAGAAAGTCTGGTCAACGGAGGATTTCCTATTTGAATTCCAGGTTTCCACTCAAAGCTGGGAATGGCAAAATAAAAGGCTCCAAACAAAAGACAACCTAATAACCACACTGTAGACTGTCTGCCCAGACACATGAAACCAGCTATCGTCCGGTGAACACAGTTTAGCATTTAGCAGCTAAATAGACAAATATTTCTTTCAAGAGTTGGTGGAGACCAAACCAGAGCAAGAGATAAAGCAAAAAAATGTAACTTGCAGTCATCGGGTGGATAGAAACAAAACTTGTGAACAGGTTTACTGAGCTTCAAAGGAAAAAAATCATTAGCAAGCATCATTAGCAATTCAGTTGTAGCCTCTCATTGGCTACGTGATGACTAAGGCACCAACTCTTTTTTGTCCCAGGAGGATCTCCATTCTCACCTCATTACAATCTCTCACACTGAATAGAACAGTCTGTTTTCTACCTTCCTTTCTTACTTTCTTACTTATTGTCATTCTGTATTTTCTTTCAAAAGAAAAGACAGTGAAAACAGAGCAGAGTTTCAGCCTGAATTCTGTGTGAGCACTGGATGTGCTAGCATACTGAAAGACAGCCTCCTATTCCCTCCTTCCTAATCTGACACATTATATCTTTTAATTTGAACTTCTTCTTTTAATTTCCTTTCGTAAATTTCTTAAGATATAAGACAACGTGAAAGAGTCAAACGTGGAGACATAAATTAGGGTCAAATATTGGGGTGGGGGGGTTTCCTGAGCAAGCAGGAGTTTTTTTAACAAGCAGCGATGTACAGACAGTGGGCAGTGTCAATTCAGAGGTGACCCAAAGGAATGCTGAGGAGATCTCAGAGCAATTTCTCTCACGGGGCAAAATGCAAAGTCAACAACTTTGTTTCATCTCAATACGCACTGCAGCGGAAAACCCACCAAACAATCCGTCTCATTTCTCTGCACAAAGTCTGAGAGAGTTGAAGGGAGGGGATGGGGAGTGAGAGTGACAGAGGAAGGAGAAGGGCCTACTCATTCATTCATCTCTCACTAGCTGATAGATCGAGACATTACATCATGAAAGAGGCTTTAAAAAGACACTTGAACAGGGAGAGTGAATTATGGATGAGGCCGTGGCAAGAAAGAGAAAGCTAAAGTTTTAAAAAGCAGAGGCAGAGGTTGATGTTAAAGTTTCTACCCCCCATTAGTGGGGTAGGATAACACATGGGAATAAACTGACCCCGTCTATTCTGTCCAGACCATTTTACACCGATATGAAATCGAAATTCAGACATACATACAATAACTGCTGAAAACTGAGTGTGTGTGATGAAGGCCTGAAGTGCTCAAAAGAAGCCAACGCTGCAACAATAAGCTTTATGATTTATTTTCCAACATCAAACATTCTTCCCCAATTTCTGCAAAAGTAACGCTCTTTGGAAAAACGCATCAAAAAGAAAAAAAGCTCCAAGATGTCTCTTTCAGGAACCTTCACACTCCCTCCTCTCTGTCAAAAGGAATTTATGGCATCTCAGAAATGTCACTTTCACTTAAAATCAGGTTTCTGGCCGAGTGTGGGGTGGTAGTTGTGGCAGGGGTTACCACCGCTTTGATGTCACCTGTGTGAGAGAGAGGACAGGCTGAGCGGCGAAAGGATGAGGGCAACTAAAGGCCACACACAAGAAGGACTGATCTAGCCACAGACGTTGGTACATAACTTCAAAATGAAGTGCCAGGATCAGGGTGATGACGGCCCGACCCATCAGACACAAGGTGTCAGGGAGGAAAAAGAGCATCAGGTGCAACAAATGCTTGTTTTATCCACCATCTGGAAAGCCCCACCGTGTTTCAACAGGAAAATTGCACGTTAGAATTTCAGTCTGTGACATTGTCGTGGTACGAGTACAGCCCACTCACGCACAAGTACTAAGGCCTGGTCACATCAAAACTTACAATCCAGGATTCACTTGAGGAGGCAAAGTAAATCTAAAGTAAGTGTTTTGTGAAGAGTTCAAATTTGATTTAGTTTGTGATAACTTGATGCAATGACATTTTGCACTATTCACTTTTATACAACAATCTCAGTTTAGAGCACATCCTATTAATCCTACAGATACCTACAGATCAGTATCAGAATTCCTGTTATGCCCCAATATCAAAACTTATTTTACAGAATAAATAATGTAGACAAGAAGTGCTTTTATGGTTACAGTTTATGTACAAAAGTTTATGTTCTATGTATGTGGTTGTATTTGTGTTTTCTTTCTACTTAGTTATTGGTTTTAATTATAAAGTTTAGGGTTAAACTGTTAAATATCAAACCTCAACCATATTTTTTGTCATAACAGTTTTGTAATGACATCTTGGAATCACTGCTAATTTACTCCGTAATATCCGGATCAGCATTGGTCCCCAAAACTCCACATCAATCGGGCTCAAGTATAAAACACCATTATATTCATAATAAACCATTGTTTATTGAATATACTGGTTTGCAATGGCACACACCAGCAAAATGCCTGGGGAAAGTACACATACCAGTAGGGAGAAAATCGAGTGAAGCCCATCCCTACATCACCTGGCTTCTAGCCTCAACAAGCGAAACTCACTTCATGGTGTTACTGTCACTTCATACCAAAAAACTGTGCACGTGTGTGTGACACAATACTACGCTATTTGTATGCTGCACACCCACACACTTGCCGTTCAGTCACATCAAGAATTTATGACATTAAGATCATTTAATCTCACATAATCACTGTCTCGAAAAGACAAAAATGTTGTGAAGTCTAATCCTGGCATTAGTCGGTCTGTTGGTCATCAGTCAAACACTAATGCCACTAATAATTTAATCTGTGGTGTCTGTGAAATAAAGTTTGTCTGCAAGTTCTAATGAGTTTAGAGACATTTTAAAAACATGATCAATACTCTGATTTATGTGTTTAAAATGTAAACGCAGACCTTTTGACAACTATACTCTCAGGGGGGGGGAGTTATTGAATTAGTTATTATACTTTAAATATTTATGGAACATTTGCATTACTTCTTATCAACAGTGTTAATGTTATTCTTTCACAGAAATTATTCAGAAGCTGTTATTTTATGTTGAGCCAAAACGCCTCTTCATAGTTCTATACTAATTGTAAAGGATACCCTGTTGACAGTCTCTTCTTAATCCTGTCACAGTTTTCGTTAAAATGAGCAGAGCCAACAGATCGGTTCAAACTCTACTTTTACATCAAATGTTATAATATTTTGGTGTAAAACCAGGAAGGTGAATATGACGTCAGATCATTGGTTCCGTGATGACTGGCACAGATGATGGAAGACACCATAAATTACCCATCAACCTCTCTGTTGCGGACCACTATTTAAAAAAGAATAACACATAGATAATACTTTAGCAGTGGAGTTGCATTGGCAAACCTCCTACGCCACTATTGTCCATATAGGGTTATAGATGAAAGATGAGTTTTTGAATGCCCTCACTTTAAATCCCCCTCATAGAGGGCCTGGGGCAAAATGTGATTGAGCTCCATGTGCTCACTCAATGAACACAAGGGAATGGATGCCACTCTCCGAGACAAGGAAGTGTGAGATTGTTATCAGGATAGTTTAACCACTCTTCCTCATATTTTGAGAAAGGCTGAGGCCTAAGGGGAGAATGTAGTTCACCAGTTGTGAGTTTGATTTTTGAAGTTTAATATCATGTAATCTGCCATGGCTCATAGGCAGAGGCAGCTACATTCTGCACTGCAACCAGTAGGTCAAGAAAACTCCTCTGCCGCCTGCCGCTAAAGATTTTCCTCCCACTTTTCAAGCACTTGCTGAAAGAACAAATCTGCCAGTTTGGCAACATGTGATTTGAGCTTTCCAGTACTTGCTTGTTTTTCTTATATACTTGAATGACCATCGCAACAGCCACTAATTTATCACTGACAGTGAAAAAAGAACAATGATTTGAGCTGTAATGGTGCACAAAATCATGAGTTTAATGTGGTCCCCTCTTGGCCAGTGAAGTATACTGCTGATGTGGTGCCAGTGAAGCGAGAGAGAAACCAAGCGAGTTTACTGAGGTCCCATTGGAAGCAGGATTAACATTACTGAGCTGCCATCGTGTGTGTTCACTCTTGTGTTATGTAATGTCACTTGGGTGAAGCGCTGGACTGGTCACACTGCTTGTAGATCAGGTGCACTGCACAAACAAGGATTTTAACGCTGGTGGCCCTTTCTGCATGTCTATCTAGAATGGTACTGAGTTAAACACATACCTCGACCAAGGGTCAACAGTCCTCTAATGAGACCATGTTTAAATTCACGAGATCCAGATTTTTATTTGGATCTGGACCAAAATATCAGTCCCCTAATGTCTTATGTTTTTCAGCAAGATTCATGAATTATTCTCTGAGAAATCTACGATAATGTTGAAATACGTTCTCTCTCAATGTTAAGGAAGGGGGGGGCAAATCCTGGATCCGCACCAAAATATTTCTTCCCTGACTCATACCGCATCAGGTATACAACATAATGTATTAACTCATACAGTATTTACAAGTTTATGCACACAAGTAAGGTCTAATGCAGTTCAATACAACACAACTGCCTCCTCAGATCAAACCCTAAATAATACAGATAGGTCCATACTGTGTCAATATCCAGTTAAAGTCAATGGGACCTTTGTTTCATCACACATATACAGTACATGTACCTCACAAGCTGCTCTGAAAATGCTACAACCCTGAGATGAATCAGTGCATTAAAGATGCACATCTGTCTTTACCGGCAAAAAAAAAAAACCCACCATAAATAAACAACATATGTTCATGTTTTCCTGACAGTCAATGTACCATGTAGCCGTGAGTGAAATAGTGAAACACAAACGCGAATGTGCATTTGTGCTAAAAGGAACTCATTACACCTGTTCTCTGATTTTTCAACACATCTCCAGAGGATAAGTCATGACAGGAATGAAAATGAGGCAGCAAAAATGTCACAACATCAGAGGAGGAGGGTGTTAAAAATTGTCACAGAGGCAGGTGATGTGAGGTGATGTGTAAGTTGTAAAATAAGGGTTGCAGCTGTTATCAGTGCAACAGGTGGTGTTCATACAGACACACACAGCAATTACATAACTCGTTTAACCCATTCGGTTCATTTCCACATTTCAGCAGCAAGAGCCTGAGTCACACACACTCAAATGCACCACAAATTTAGTTTGACAGTAATATTCTCCACCGAGTAAATATGTTCAAATCTTCCAATGTTCCTTTTAGCAATAGACTGTATGACTGTACACAGATGGACAACACGTCTCCCCACTTCCTGCCACTATCCAGAAATGAAGCCAAAATATCTTTCACCAATCACGAGTCAGTCCGAGCTGTCAATCACGATGCTTCACCCAGTTTTTTACAGCATTAGACTAATTGAACCCAAACTTACTGGAAAAATGAACACGTCCATGTCCCATCCACTAACAGAGGAGAGAGGCTTTATGACCTACACTACAGCCAGCCACTAGGTGGCGATTGAGATGCTTTGGCTTTATTTTTGGGGAGCTTTATATACAGTTTATGGTTTGAGCCTGTTCCAGTTGTATTCACAGACTTGTCAGGAGTTTGCATAAGAAACAATCAGAAGTCTGTGGGTGGGTCAGTGTGAGGATGAAGTGAAGGCCAAGGTGCCACTCACTAAATGTCCGTGAAATAGACAGCTTCTCTGTGGAAACTGTTAAGTTTCTGTCAGCTCAGCATGACCTGTGTCATCCTAGACGCCTGTTCCTGAGGCTTCGGTGACAGACAGAGCAATCAAAGTCACTTTCCAGCCTCCCTCTCCCTCAACTGCCCGACTCAGCCTCCCCTCCCGTCTTACTTTATGTCTGTCCTGCCAGAAGACGTCTATTGTCATCCGATTTGTACAGAATCCATTGTCTTTCACATACAAGTTGAACATGGGCAGGAGGACTTTTGCAAAGCCCTAATAACAAATAATTTTTGATAAAGGATAAGCAGAGAGCGAGGAATCAGGCTATTTTAATTTTCAGAGGTTCCTGTCGCAAAATATTTGGACTTCTTGTCTAATAGCTCATTCCCTAGTTTGATTGAGAGGGTCAACGAATGTCAGCGACCTCCTGCATCAGACACGGATCAAAAACTGTTTGGCTTTGAAAGTAACAGGAAAGACAGAGCAAGCAAAAGAGACGTAAAAAGAAATAACAATACTGACAGCTGCATCATATGAAATAACAGGCAACCGGGGAGAGTTGTGTCGTCAAGATCAGGGATTGAATTTAATGTCTAATCCCTTATCACAGAGTAGGAGATGAAGATAAAGACAAATCAGTTACAGATTAAGTGCGTTTTCACAACTGAAAGTTTGGACCAAGGTTCAAACCAAGGTTTATGTCTTTGTCAGATAGTTTACATTTCATTGGTTTGTTTTGGTTTCAGTATCCAATTTACAGAGCGGAATAAAGCCTTTTGTATGACTAACGTACGCCCCGCCATCATCAGCTATATGGGCTGTGTGTACCTACACTTGACATTGATTGGTTTGTAGATGGGCGTGCGTCTTATGTCGGCATGTTGTCATTCGGCAGGGAGAGGAATTGCGAAATTGAATGAACCGTTTCATTTTGAACTAGACAAAGACCACCTCCAAACCACTTTTTGTTTGGACTAAACTGAAAAGTCAGAGGGTCCGCACCAAAAACGGTAGGATGTGAAAGCGCCTTAACAAATAAACCTGGTTTCAGCCAACTGTATGCACGACTACAACGGACTGTAAGTGAAACATCAAAACTGTCAGACCAGGCAGTTGGTGTGTGTTAATGAATTATGTGCATATTCATTTGTGTGTTTTTATGCTTTTCATAACAACTTCTGAAGATGCACAGATGAGGTTACTCGCTTTTCTAAACCCATAGAGGAGCGTGTAATCTCCGAAGCTGGAGCTCCAAGGTTTTCATATTACATCAGCAGTATAAGCATGAGCACACTGTGCTACATGAATGAAATCAATTTGTGGGGAAAAAGGGGGCGAGCCTTTCATTTCAGAAATCAGGCATGTTCCCTCCTGGTGTGAAAAAGCCAGCGGTTTTCTTCTTCTCTGCCTCTTAGCACCCGCCGAGGAAAGCCGGCTTTATGATACCATGATTCACTGGCAGTCTAATGAGAGCCACAGCCCTAAGCTCTTTATGTGGCATAAAGGCTGCCTCTATTAGTGCTGCTGTCAGAGAGGGAGCTGGGCATTGGGCGGCAGCACAGTGACAATTCAGCTCACCGCATTTACTAATGGGGATGTGGGGCTGTCAGCTGACAAACTGGCGCGGCCCCTGAGTGGAGGCAGAACCAGCGGCTCTAACCCAAACTCCAGGTCAACGAGGAGAAACAAGACGATAATTCGCAAATGTAACTAAACTCAATGGGTTTGTCACAGTAGGAGTAGATCACAGCAGGTCTCCACATTAAGTAGTTTATATTGTAATGTGCAAACAAAGACACACATGTTTTAATACCAGAGAACACCTTCCGACTTCAGTTATATTTGTTTTCTAGAGTAATGAACTAAAAGATGTTAATTTACAACTTTCTCACACTCATCACTGCATCGTCAGCACAATATATATCATTTTAAGTTTTTGATACTTTCCGTGTCAGCTCCAATATCGAGTACCGGGGAACAGACAGATAGTAAAGGGCCGATATGAAATGAGTGGATTGTCTTATTGTCAGAGAGGATAAACAGCAAACAGAGGAAAAGACAAGACAAATTTAACTGGCTTATTTTTCTTGGCCAGCGTTAATCTGAGGCTCCAGTCATGATAAAAAGTCATCGGCTCAGACCTGATGTGTCTGCCCTTCATTCGCTCTCAACAAGTCACGTCCAGTCCTGGCTCAGGCCCAAGTGAAAGGTTGCCAGGTGAATGTCCCGTATCAGGGACAGAGACAAAGACAGAGAGAGGGAACAGCCACATGCCTCCTCCTCACTGCAGGAGTCACGGCACTCATGGCCCATGTCAGACTAAGACCAGCAGGGTTTCAGTTCAACTGCAGGTGGAAGAACCGCAGCAGCCTGACTGGGACATTTGGAGTTACTGTCATACCCGGAGTACCCAACTGAAAAAATCCTCTTCTTTTGCAAACATAACTGAAGTGAATCCTTTGACTCGAATGGAACAAATAGCTGAATCATTTCACCCAGAGACGGCCACTGAGCAGACAACTGGGGAGGTCTGCTATTATAAAAATCAAACAATGGTCTCACAAAACGGTTCTGCAACTTAATGGCATGTGTGTATTCGTGCGTGCATGGTATCAGGTATCATTCCAAGAAAGTAATAAAATGACAAAACAACCCAGCAGCAGAAGAAGAATTATGCATTATGAGAAATCCTTGAGCCCAGTCACCCATCACGTCAACATTTTAAACCAGTCAAGGCCGTGATCTCCAGCGCTGTGCACTCACCTTGGCCTTGCTGCTGCTGCTGTTGCTGTTGCTGCTGCTGTTGTTGTTGTTGAGGCCGGAACTGGCATCTTCGTGAACACTGTCCAAAAGCCAGAGGAGGAACTCCAGGGCGTCGTGCTGAGAGTTTCCACGAAACTGAGAGCCGTATTTGGCCACTATGCTCTGAGGAGAGGAGAGAAGTCATAATTAGTCTTTCACTTTAGGTCATTTCAAAAATCATTAAATATTGACGTCCGTCCTGAAAAACGAGATCGCGATCACATGAAGTGTGGGAGTTTAGAGTTGGTTCGGTTTGGAGCACTCAGGAGGGAGATGGAAGAAATGCAGGGACATTTCTCTCTCTGATCATCACTTGATGCACGCTCTTTTAGGAACATCCTTCCGAAGTAAGAGGGGCTGACTCAGGAACTTATTTGGTATTTCAGAGCAGAAAAGCTTACACTGATGTTAATGTCAGGTGGTTACTGTATCTGGCAAATTTTTTCTTTTATGCATTGAGTTGCAAATTCATATTTTACTGTTTTATTTCTCTCAGTTAGTGCAAGTAAACCTCTAAATGTATAATGTGGCAATTACAGGGTTTCTGCAAGTTTCCTGCATTTCCTTCATCCTCATTTTCTATTCTTTAAATAAAGATAATGTTATTTCTGGCAGCATATCAGTATCAGTACACAAAATCAGACACATGATTTGTGTTGCTGAATGTGAAGAAATTGTTCTCTTAACATATTCATGGCTCATACAGAGGAAATAAAATAGATTGCCAGTGTCTAATTCAATTATGAGAGTTGTGAGTTTGTGATTCAGACGGAAAAACTGACAAACTAAACTAATGACAGCACACACACACACACACACACACACACACACACACACACACACACACACACACACACACACACACACACACACACACACACACAAGGTGGCTACTTCTCAGCCTTTGCATCATTCTCCCTCTCTGTGTGTGACTGACAGGATCCAGGCTCTGCTCCACATCTCATTAAAAATCACCACATCATACCTGCACTATCCCTGTTTCTAAATATAAATATGATGGTGATCCCCCCACCACCGCCCTTCACACATACACACACACACACACCTGACGGAGACAGCCCGCTAATGAGCTTCATCACTATGAGGAAGCTCTGACGGGGGATGGAGGGATGAGGGACAGATGGATAGAGGGAGCGGTGGTGTGAGGGAGGGTATGCTGGCTGAGTTTCAACAGAAAGGCCTGCGAGTGGTTTTGCTGTCAGCGCACTGAGAGGACGGAGCAGTTGTGGCTTGGCCCAGAAATGAAAAAGTGAGAAAACAGAGGCAGCAACATAATTCAAAACTTTAAAAAAAAATGGGAGGGGTGAAAAGACCAAGGACGAGAGAGGTAGCGAGGGGCAGTATCCAGGGTTACGAGGGCCTGGCTGAGTCTGGACTCAGGAACCTGACGACATCGAGAGGTTAGGACATCATGAAAAGGAGGTGGCCCTCATCTCTACTGTTTTCACCACATCCCTTTTCTGTGAGGCCAATACTGTTGCAAAATTGACGCATGATTGTGTGTGTCTTTCACCAAGGTGTGTGTGTGTGTGTGTGTGTGTGTGTGTGTGTGTGTGTGTGTGTGTGTGTGTGTGTGTGTGTGTGTGTGTTCAAATTTGTAAATGTGGAAAGGCATCTTTCCACATTGCATTTACATAGACATGTAAATGCAGTAAATTCTAATATGTCCTGCCAGTTTCATACTGATCCAAAACATTTTTATTTGCGTTCCTAATAACATTATGTGTGAAGAGCTATTTGCAGACAGACCTTATAGTTTCAGCTGCAGTTGTGTCTTTCTCTCACTCTTCAGTCCGTGTAACTTTCACTCGGAACCTGTTGTACATGTGACAGTGGCCTTTGTGCACTTGCACATGCAACTCATTGATTGAATTAATATGGTGGGAAACGCCAAATGAGGTTTATTAGTGAATTGAGTTTTGTACATGTGTGCATAGATCTGTAAATATGTAGATAAATCTGTAAATGTGGACCAATTAACGGCTGAAAAGTGATTTGTTCCAAAGGTTGGTAATACAGTGAAGTCACCAGTTACAACTCAGACGGCCCCTGCAATTGGCTGTCGTTTTACGCATGATTGTGTGTGATTTTTTTTACCCTGAGTGGAGGAGGTATGGCAAGCTAGGTGGCCATTTTCGTCTCTTTTCCCATGGGTATAGATTCCTGTATCCGTTCGCAAATCTCAGTATGTGTTTGCTGATTCTTTCACCCATTTACAAATCTGATTACACAGACGTGGATTGAGAGACGGCGTGTGTGTGTGTGTGTGTGTGTGTGTGTGTGTGTGTGTGTGTGTGTGTGTGTGTGTGTGTGTGTGTGTGTGTGTGTGTGTGTGTGTGTGTGTGTGTGTGTGTGTGTGTGTGTGTGACAGCTGGGAATGGCAGTTTAGCTCATCTCTTTGATATCTGTTTACAGTTTTGTCTCAAAGCATCTCTGGTGAAATGTACCACACGCTCTCAAAAGGCACCTAAAAGGATTTAATGAAGTGGCAAAGTTGTATTTCCAAGCAAGTCTTTTTTTAAATTGATTTCTTGTAAAGGGAGAAATGAAAGAAAGTAAGTTCTTGATACTGAGAAAAGAGGGACAGGCAAAATGTAGAGTAGTAAAAAGGTTGACAGACTGAGTTCCTCTGCAAACACTGGCAGTGTTCAAGGCCGACCTGAGCACAGCTCTGGTGGGATCTTAAGTGTTTGTTGAGCAAACACTCGAGCGCTTGTTGAGGAGAGGATGAAGGCGAGCATGGGGGTCAACTTGAAGGAGCAAAGAACGTTTTGGAAGAACTATTGATCAGTCTAGACCAGAGGATCTCAGCCCACACCTGATCGATTGGGTTGAGGCAGCATTTCACTTTGTTCACTCTGGCTTGAAGTGTCTTGTCTTTCATTTATTGATTTAATTTCTCATCAAATTGGAGCATCTGAAACAAGGCCGTGTGCTATTTGACCTTATTTCAAATAAATACATTTCAGAAGAAAAGGTTATCACAATTCTTCAATTACTGTTGATACTCAAAAGACAAAATTATGCTAGAAACACAGTTACAGAGAATAACTGGGCTTGGTCTCCAATGATTTGGTCCCACTGAAAAGTTAAAGCCAATGCAAATCTGGGTAGAAATGAAAGAAATGCCACCTTCCCACAAACAGAGAAAGGCATTGGAGATAAAGATGACAGAATGACAAAACACAGCCATGAACCTGCGCAGTCTCCGCGGCAGGGGGTCACGACCTCCCAGCGGTCAGCAGAGGGGCAGGGCTGCACTCTGGCGACCTCCCCTGCGCCAACACACAGATGTCTGTGTGGCTGTCCCATCTCGCTTACCTTTGCTTCACCTCACACCATTACCCCCCTCGTGCCCTCCTCCACACATCCATCCTCCTGCTCTGTAAACAATGACGGATCAGCACGCTGGGGGGCTGGGGATTTACCATAAACATACATCAACCCACCTACCGACCCTCCTCTCTCTCTCTCGCTCTACCTCTCTCCCTAAAAACACTCATTTTCACCAGCTCACCTCATCGTGGTGCCGCCTGCCAAACAGGCCTGGCTGGCTGGATGGATTCCCCAGGGGCAGACGGAGGGTGATATTGACAAATTATGACAGGGTATAACCTTAAGAGGAACTGCACACACTCTCTTTTTGTTTTTCCAGACAGACCACCCCCACCCCCACCCCCCCCCACAGGTGAGGCTGGAATGAAGCTGGATAGAATCTGTCATTACTGGCTGCTCCATTTACCGTTTCATTTTTCAGCGGGCCCAATGTTGCCGACTCACCTCTACCGTCAGCGCAGACCGGACGCAGGGCAGTCATCACTTACAGCCTCCACATATACCACTGTTTCTCCCCTCATGCTGTGTTTCATCTATCTCATCCCCCCCCTCACACACAACCCCACTGTCCTCTTTCTATCCTCCCCTCTTTCTATTATCTCCCTTTTTTCTTTCCTCTCTATCATAAAAGAACCATTCTCTTCACTAATCAGTCCCAGCTGAGCTCCACACACACACACACACATAAAAGAGATGAGCTCTCTTAGCAGTGTAGCACCTCTCCTCCTTCTATCATCTTTCCAATTCTAAGCTAAATCCACCTTCTTCTTCCCGTGTTGTGGGAGGCCACACTGGATTCACCACAAGAACAAGCAGGTATTTCTGATGTGAAACCTCAATGGTACATTTTGGAATCAGACCTAGCATTTGTCTATAAAGCAGAGAAGCTTTATAAAAGCTAAATAAAACGATGTTGGTTTCCTCAACAAACCCTAGCTTGTCCGCAGATGTCCCCCAAGCTTGGGATTTATTGGCGATCAGTGAGAAAAGCGAAGGGATGAGATGTGACGGAAGCAATCACCTCTGAATGGCTCACAGCCCAGGGAGGGCTCCCCGGGCTCTGCTGAAAGTGAGAAATTGATACTCGGAGGATTCACAGCTGAGAGGAAGGTCAGGGGCACATCTAGGATTTTTCTAAGTCAGGGGCCACATTTTACACAGCTGGGGTGAAAATATCTGTCCAACATCCAGTCACAAATCCTTATTCCGTGAGGTCATTCCATGTTTAAAGTTGGCTTTACAGCTTTGAGCAAATACACAAATTATTACTTCCACTAAGAAGGTCATGTTTTCAGTTCTGTCCGTCTCTGAGCAGGATAACGCAAAAAATTACTGAGACGATGTTCTTAAAAACTTGGTGGAAGGGGGGGATATGGACAGCGGAAGAACCAATTCACTTTTGGAGTGGATTCAATTAAGGGCATAGGATTTTTATTTTTTACACTTTCTTACATTTTGTGAATTTCTCAAGAAATAATGCAGAGATCTTTATAAATAAACCATTTTCATTTATTCGTATTCCCAATATTTAAAATGTAAAATATAGATAAAACATGACGTCCCACAGTTTGTGACGTTCACCGATCTGTAAGAAATCCAGGGACTAGTGAGAGGAGAGTTGCACTTCAAGGGCCGATCACATCACAGGGAGTGCCCCTCTGGCCCCACACACTGGGTCCTCCCATGAGCAGGACTGTATCTGTCAGCTATCGAGAGCTGTATGAATACGTATCCCATTTCAATGTGCTTCCCGTCACTGAGATAGAGCAGAAAAATCATCCCGGACTCTCCTCCGTGATTCAGCGATCATAGTCTCGCACCCCAGAACATTAAAGATTGATTTATTCCTGAGGCCTCCCACGCCACATCATTCAGGCCTGGTACCTAAATCATGGGAGGGAACGAAACCTGGTGGAAAAACTCTTATTGTAGCTCTTACCCTGACACAGCGCAGACACGCACTCCTTCTTGTGTCTCTTTATTGCTTTTTGTCACAGCGGTGTAGGTATAATGGGGTGCAGCTCATTGAGTCGTGGGAATACATGCTGCTTCCCAAACAGCGTACAGTGGCCCTGTTACAGTACTCGTAAGTTGTGTTTTCTATGTGTGAGATGAACCGTTCTAAGTTTTATCACTTCACATTCTCTTCAAAAGCTGAGACATAGATCCTGCTGCACGTCTTTGGCCAAACATAAAATACACTCATTATGATTATATCTGCTGGATGCTTGAAGGGGCACAATAGATCTTCTAGCCTCATACTGTTTTCAAAGCTGAAATCCCCCCAAAACAATTGTCCCACATCTGCTCCACTGAAAAGTGCTGCAATTACATTGAAATGAAAATCAACCACACTGTGCAAATTCATCAGAGTCCAGGTGGTGAATATCTGCTACCTCTGTATGCACGTCTGTCGACAGTGTATACATTTGCAGCGCTGAGGGTGAGAATAAAAGTGGGCCTTGAAGGAGAGCAGAGACAAGAAAAGACAAACACACCATCCTTCTCGCCGCCCTGCCTCGCTGTCACACACTTCCTGCACTTCCAGAACAAACAAGACAACTTAAAGCACCAGGCCTCGTCCTCCCGGGCTGAGCTCCTCGGGCCTCGCGGAGCCGCATTCTGTCAAGCGTAAAAAGAAAAAGATGAATCCGGGCTCCTCGCTGCAACTTCTTAAAGTAGTTTAAGTGTCGTTAAATCCTTTAGGTCAGGAGTGTAAGGCAGTAAATGGAATGAGCCTGCGCTGTTGTCAAGTCAAATTGATGTAGACAAGTGTTGGACCAACTAATAAAAGGACACTTCATCCCTGCAGATCTCATCAGCATCAAATGTGTAGCGAGGCAGTCATGGCGGGGTCGGAAATTGTAACCTTTAAATACAGAACCTCCGATGGGCTGATGACTGTCATTTGTATGCACAGATGCATCTGGGAGCATGTTTCTTAACGGATTCATGGTGGGGGACAGAGAGCTTTAAACCTCCTCGTTTCTCATCAACTCTACGATCTTCCTCCAGAGAAGAGTTGAGTACATCTGAAAGTGAAAGACCAACGCTGGACTCACACGTATGTGTTACATTCACTCTTGAAGGGGGGCATGCCTGCCGCTGACACGATGCCGGCGCGATCGTCGTAAAGACAACAAAGTCGGTTTCATGCTAGGGACACACAACACAGCCAGGGAGAAGAACACCAGAAATAAAATCCACAACCAGATGAACACACACCAGGTTCACCAGCTGCCTCTGCCGCCTCTTTCGGATTAACGCGATTTGATTGAATAGTGCCGAGCTCTGCTCAACTTCTGCTGTACGCAGTGCGAAGGACACGACACTGAACCACAATGTAGTTCAGCAGCACATGACATCACCCCCTTCAAGGTGAATGAGCAGCATTTCGGTTGAAGCCTCCCAAGCATACGTGACTCCTGGGTAAACAATCCCAAGCATCACTCCAGACTCAGAGTATTGCAGACACATAAGCTGTTTTCAGACATGAGTTCCACATGTGAAGAATGCAGCAGGAGATTGTCCAGGTCAGATGTGTTCAGGAATGTCCCGAACATTCAGGCGAGGGGGGGGCACCCGGGGCACTGGGGTAGAGCATGTAGGAGGCAGGGCATGACGTGTAAATTCTACTGTCATGTGTTGTTGTTAACAGCATTTGCCGTTATGACCAAATGGTCTTGAATCTTCTCGTCTTTCCAAGTTGACATCTTCGTCATGTATGTTAGAAGTGGGCGGATCGATCCCAAAATATCGATACTATGAAATACTCCGTACTCCTCATGAGAATCGATTCTGGTGCCAATAGGATCGATACAACGGGATCTGTTTCAGTGTCTCTCTTCTATGTTGTACCTGTGCATAGAGGGAAAAGAGCTGTCCACTCTTAACACATAATCATGTCATGAATGTGTATAAACGTACTCTTTCCTTCTCTCCACTGTGTCGTGCAGACAACACACACTCAGGGCATGAGCATTGCCGCGGTGCTCGCCCTGACCAGCTGCTTAACCCGACATGCAGTGATGGCTGAACAAAAGAGGAGCGCTTATTTAGACATAAAAATAACATGAGAAAGAAAACTCAGAGCTGCAGCAGTAAAGTAGGGAGGAGGAGGGGGAGATCAGCTGCACCCGGACCCCCGACACATGACAGTCTTTTCAGAAAGGCAGAGAATATCCAGGTATATAGATATGAAAATAATATTATAGTCAAACTGTATTGGTCATCATTTGCTGCTACTTCAGCAGAGTGATTAAATATAGCAGACTATAGTCAGACATTGAAGTAATATATTCAGCCAATTGAAACTTGCTATCTAAATGAATTAGTTTAATAGAATTGAAAAAAATAATTGACCTCAAACCAGAAATATGAAAATGGATAAATATAATATTCATTTAAAAAATACCTTTTTCATGTATGTACTTTAATTTACAATGATAAAAAAACATTTTTGTTATTTGCCTTTAAAAACTGTCCTGTGTTTTAATAATAAAAAGTATGGGTTTTGGTGATATTGGCCCTAAATGACTTGGTATCGGCTCGAAACAAAATCTTATGGTATTGCCCACCCCTAGTGTGTCACCTCTTTTTTTTCACATTTAGTCCTATTGCGTATTAGAAACAACATCAACACACCCACTTGCTCACTGCGAGTCTTCCGGACATGTTCTTGCTGTATTCTCACATGGGCTCACTCTCAAAATGTCAGGAGCAACTGACACAGACATTGGCTTTCTCACAAGCCCCAGGAAAATGTCCGGACTTCAGTGCATGTCTGAAACAAGCTGTGCAGTTCATTGATTTGTCAAAGGAAGATGCATCCAGCATTTAAATGCAACTTAGCAGCCTCTTTGTAAAAAGCCAGAGGTCAGTCTGGTTTCTTCAGTTGAGACATTGTGAATTCTACTGACGGGCTCCTGACTCCTACTCATTCCTAATCCCAACCCCTCCCGACAAAAGTTAGAAAAGATCCAACTTAGTAAGTTCTTCCACTTATTTGCAGGCCAGTGCTTCCCTTTCAGTGAGGATACATTTTGGAATAATGATCAGCTCTCAAAGATGTCTGGCTACAGACAAGGTGGGGTCTTGTGAGGATCACAGGAGGGACATTAAGCTTTGTTTACCAGCGCCGTCTCTCCCTCCTCTTTCTCTTCCTCTGAGTGCACACCATTGGAGGCATCTCAGCAGGGGGCATCCTCCCTTTTCCAGGCTGAATGCACTTGATACAGTAAACATCCTCTCTGCCGCTTCACCCTGGGATGAGCAGACACAAATCACTGTGTTGATGCAGTGGGGCGAGGCGAGAGAAGGGGAGTGAAGGACATGCTTTCTTTTTATTATTGTACCCTGCTATGATGAGAGGTATTAGAGCAACACAGAGGAAAGATTGAACATCTCTGTTTGAATACAGGGCCGCACTTTCAGACATTAAGTTCAGGGGCTAATACTCAGTGTTTCCTTCAAGTAGGTGGCCAAAACACTGACTGATTATCAGATTTACACTATGATATCAGTGTGGTGGCAGTTTGTGCTTTTCCCCTACTTTTTTCTCTCCTCAAGCTGTTTCGTGAGATGGTTTTTCGAATAAGTTATGCGACTGCTGATGAATTGGGCAACACTAGTGCCACCCCTCGAAACTCAAGTCTTGCATATGGTACACGTCGCCGCTTTACATGTGGGACTTTCCACCGTAAAATACAGCCAAAAAATATTTGCTCTGGCTAACACTACACTACAGGAAATCGCTACCTCTTCGCCGATGGATTCAAACGAGATTCAGTCCAGGGTCAAATGACTCTGCAGTAGACACGGGTTATTAATCTGTTACGGCAGTGATGGAAACATGACATCTGGGTAAACATGCTAATTTATTCTTCTTCTTCTTCTATATTTTGGCAGTCCAGATGCTGACGCTGCATCTTGTTTGCACTTAAAACTTCTGGGCGTAGCCATGAACTTTGGTGTACTTTGCGTTTGTGTACTTTTGCATTTTTTTACATCTTGGGAACAACGTGCAGCAGGAATTGTTTCTTTGTATCATGCAAGATGCCAAACTGGCAAGACGGCGAGGTGGCAGAGCTTCTCAGTTTCTGGTGAATTTGTGACGCTGAATATGACTCAAAGGGGAGAAAATATAAATAAACACAAACCCCTCGGCACGCTTCTGCCCATTTTTAGCAGGTTTACCCGCATTCAAAAAAACTTGCATATACCGGCTATTTATTTGTGGAAAAGAGTTTGTATAAGCCTGCAGGTTGAATGTCTTCCAACAAGCGTAGAGGGCAGACTGGGGGCCCTGCGTCTCTGGCTCACAACATCCATGACTGGCTACAGCAGCAAGAAGACCTCTGAAGCTCAGTGTGTGACCACATGTTGATTTAAACTCCTGGTATTTGACTGGTCATGGTGCACTTGTAACGTAGCCTCCACTCTATGCTATCACACGCACTGACAGGGAAGCTTGACTAACCCCGTCTTCCACATGACAGTCCAGGAATGCAGACGAACCACCTGAAGTGCTGCATTGTTGGACAGGTGAGTCAAGCGGAGACACTGTGACCTGCACGTAATAAGTAACCACAAGGCATGCACACTCTAAACTACCGCTGCTTCAACAAACAGGAATGAAGAGCTGTGAGGTGAAGCCATGAGGTAAAGTGCTTGGGTGTTTCTATTTTTATTGCTCCTATGATGCAACTTTATGCCACACGCAGGTTGACCGTTGACCTCTGAACCACACGCGATTAAGTGCACACCTGACATGCTTGTTCAAATATTAGTTTTTTGCAAATATAGACTTTAATAGTAGGTCAAACAGTACAAGTCCCAGAGAACTCTACTAGCACTGAAAACTATAACTGCTGTGTTGGTGGGCCTGCAGGGGCCCAGGACGCACAAGTTGCACTACAGCCATTAATGACTGTGCTTCAACTAGTAGCCACGCAGATTATGTGGGACAAACATGTGTGTGTGTATCTAGTCTGAAGATGATGACATCTAACGACAAGTCGTTTTCATACATGTCCGGACAATTGGGTCCGAAGGTTATCCCAACTTTGCCTTTCACCTATGAGCAAGGCAGCGGGAGATTGTTTGAGTCACACATGTTCACAACAACAGGATCATCTCCAAAACATTCAGGTGAAGGGGGGGGCACCTGGGTAGAGCATGCAGTTGGCAGTGTTCAGTGTGTGTGTGTGTGTGTGTGTGTGTGTGTGTGTGTGTGTGTGTGTGTGTGTGTGTGTGTCTCTGCCTCTGACAGACCTGTTGAGTCCAGCCCACACAGCACAACACCACAGACAGATTGATAATGTTTTGCCTAGAGACCCAGAAATCCACCTGTTCTCTTTGGCTCGACTATAAGCTGGTCACAAGTTTGCCGTGTCAATGACTTTGAAGTAATTTGATTTTAAAAGCCTTGCAGCCCTCGAGTAAAGCATAATTCCAGACAAATGTGCAGTTAACCCATTGACACGTAGTTAACTTGGGCCCTCGGGTGCCTGGGGCCTACGCCTGCTGCAGGTGGGAATAGAGATGGAGCCTTAACTTTAACAAACAAGCTGAATATAAGTTGTAAAGTATATATGATTGATATATGAAAAAAAACAAGTGTTTTAATTTTGTATTGGCTTCTAAGGGCAAATAATTGGAAACTATGTAGTGAAAAACTAAACTTTGTCATAGCAGAAACTTAGGATGGTGAAAGCAGCTAACTCTACAGACACGTCTATAGACTTGAACACATGGCCGGTCAACATCAGTCCAGTGTGTAGAGAGCCCTGGTCCCCCGGTCCCCCAGTCCCCCAAGTCCTCACCTTGAACTCCACGGACAGCTGCGGCGTGTACTCCAGCGTCCACAGCGCTCGAACCAGCGACGCCAGCTGCTCGGTCACCTCTCCCCGGGCGCCCTGGGGCTCCTCTCCCGGCGCCTCCCCGTTCACCTTCCCGTGGCACATGTCCGACCTGTACTGCTCCAGCCCCAGGTACTCGGCCAGCAGGTCCGTGTTGCTCAGGCACTGGACCACGGCGTTCATGAAGCAGGTGTTGCCGTGGTTCTTCAGCCCCAGCACCCCGGGGGTCTTGTCTCCGTAGCACGACGACAGCCTCTCCTTCACCGAGCCGTGAGCGGAGCAGGCTCCCGCCGCCGCCGCCGCCGCTGCCGCCGCGGAGCTCTTCTTGGCGGGGGCCGAATCCCTGGAGACCTGCGGGCAGTCGTCTTTGAAGCCCGCCGAGGAGCTCTGCCCGAAGCCGCCGTCGTCGTCCTCCCCGTCCGCTGGTTCCGCGTTGCCGAAGTGCGCCAAAGTGCCCAAAGTTTTAAGGATCCTTCCCATGAAATTTCCAAAAGATCGCAGCGATTTCCTCCGGATGAACCTCCCGGTCTTGTATTTCTTCTCTTTCCGCGTCGTGGACTTGGCTTTCATGGGCTGTTTCCTTCCCTTGTTCTCCTTGCGGGGATCCATGGCTCCTTCAGGCTCTGGGACCGAGAGGAAACGAAACCGGCTGAGGAGACGCACCTGTCTGCGAGGCTGTCTGCCCCCCTCCTCCTCCTCCTCCTCTTGACTCCTCTCCTCAAACCTTCACCGCTGTTTGGGCACCAGTGCGGCGCCAGTAAGGCACATGATCTCCGGCTTCATGCTCCTGACGTCCCGGTTGTTTTGTCCAGGTTGTGGTAGTGATCGGTGACGCTCCCTGCAGGAACTACGGAGACCAGCTGCCTCCCTCCCTCCTCACGCCGCAGGTTCACTCGCACTTCCTCATCGATGGATCGAGCGCCTGGCTGTCTCTCATTCCTCCCTCCCTCCCTCCCCTCCTCCTGTCGATGGAGCCACAATGAACCAGTCTGTTTCTCTTACTACCCGCCCATTACCCATGTATGTAATTAACCTGCATCACTTAATTAGTTGAGAGGTGCATGCAGTGAACAGGAAACCTTGTTTTACACAGCCACTTATCTGGATGCTAACTTTTATGACTTGTTTATTACACTGGGAACAAGGAAGTAGTTGTTAAAAAGGTGCTAAGCTCTGAAGCTGTGAGCTGCCCCCATAAAACCAATCACATCCTGGATACATATCTCCAGTGGATCTCATAGAAAACATCTTCACTAGTTATTAAGACTTTATATATAATTACTATATATTATCTACATATTTATCCACCACCCCCATAAGTGCAATAATCATTCGATTTAAAGGTTCAGTGTGTAGAATCTAGTGACATCTAGTGGTGAAGTTGCATGTTGCAGCTGAATACCCCTCACCTCACCCTCCTCTTCCGAACATGAGAGAGAACCTGTGGAAACTTTCAGTTGTCGTAACAACTCAAAAGGTGTTTAGTTTGTCCAGTCTTGGCTACTGTAAAAACATGGCGGCCTCCGTAGAGAGGACCCACTCCCGATGTAAATATAAAGTAGTTCAATATAAAGGGCTCATTCTAGGGTAAAGAAAACAACAATTCGTACAATGTAGATGAAACACACTCGTGAAATATCACTAGGATTGTTTATATTCAATTTCTGCCAATAGATCCCTTTCACCAAAATCATACACATTCTGAAAAGCCAAAGGACGTCGGCCATTTTTATATACAGTATGTAAAGTAATGCATTTATTGCTATTGATTGCTGATGCATCGTTGTTGGACAGAATGGCAAAGTATACTGATGATGCAGCTGACAACCTCTGTGTGTTACTATGCTCATCATATACATCCTGAGATATGCAACACTTCACCTTAAAACTAAACTAAAGCCCCTTTTCCACTGGTCAAAAAACCCACTAACAGCTGCTGACATCGGGCCTTTGACTGCAATAGGAATAGATACAATGGTCTTTCGTTCCCGGGTCTAATAACTCTGCAGGAGCCTCTGATCGGCAGTGATGGAAAAATGACACCAAGCTAAATGCAGTAATTTGGCAAGACAGCGAGGTGAGAGGGCGCCTCAGTTTTCGGTGCATTCGTGACGTGGAACATGACGCACCAGGGGAAAAAAAACTCAAGGCAAACTCCTCTACTGGCAATGGGAAAGGAGTCAATTGTCTTTTTTTAGCGTGACAGTAAAGATCTCTTAGCTCTTCACTATATTCCATTTCTTGCATTAAAATTAATAGAATGTTGAATCATTAAATACACTATGATCAATTATTCCTATACTCCTCCATGGCCACTTATAGGACTAGTCAGTAAAGTATCTACATGCAGAGTCCTGTGTTTTCAGTCTACTCCATAATGTCGCTGTACTGTGTCTGTAGAAGTGTATGCTGCTATTGAAATACCTTGACTATAACCCACCAGGCTTTAGAGACAGATGTATCCTATAAATAGCCTGGCTACTGTCTCCATGCCCACTAATGCTGCTGCTAATACACACTGCAAGCTCCACAATGTAAGAGACATGGCTGTTATAGAACCTTTTGGTCAGATACGTCACGAGCAATCAACAGGGATCCAGCATCTTTTTGTGCTATATTCAGATTCTAATCATCTGAGGCTTAATTTCACAGCTCACCAGCACTAAAGATTGAATTTTGTGAGCCAGATGTGCTGATTTATTGAAATAGATAGTCAGGGCACAATCCAATACTTTCATAATTCCTCTGATGCTCTTATTCCAGCGCTGTTGGAAAACAGATACACCATTATAACATTCTGAGTAAAACTAGGAGTCTGTGTGTTTCTGTGTTTTTCCTTGTACTGTAGTTTTCCTCTGTTCATAAGCAGGGTGGAAGAGGGTCAAAGACAGAGATGCCCTATTTTACTGATCCGGGGATGTTTTTGCTGACTTTGTTTATGATCTAGCTTTGTAATTTCACTTTTTGGGGAAAGCAGGGGCGAGCTATTAATTATTCAGATAAGCCAATGCGAAGAATAATGAGGAGAAAGGGTTCAGATCAGAGACAGTCTGGGAGGCTCTCTGTTGTGCGTTGCCTCCCTCTTTATCCAGAATCCTTAGAGAATCCCCGCTGATAGATTAGCTGACAGAAGCCATGTGTTTAAGTGCCACGAATCTGGGCCTCCTCCTTCCCTCTGCCACTGCAGACAGAGGAATCGCACCCGAAAGTAAAGTATGCATTTAATGTGCTGTATAATAAAGCCCTGTGAAAGTATGTAGAATGTCATTAATCCTGCCGTTCTCAAACAGTCTAAAGACACATAACGCATGCTCTTTGATGTTAATAATATATTCTCCTGCCTACATGAATTTCATATTCATGTAAAGTGTCGCTCTGTGGATTCCACCTATCCACCTATCCACCTATTCAGCTCCTGGGTGGAATATCACAGTAGAGACCACACTTCTCTAAAAGTGCAATCTCGTCTGTGTGTGATGTCCCTTTGCTCCTGAGAAAGGAACCACCTTTATACACCTGCAGTAATTGATGCTGAATGAAAGTATGTTTATTTCCTTACTCTGAGAGTAACAACATTGTAAGACAAAGTAAGAATGTAAGACCAGTTTCTCATGACAGTATTTGCCAAGTCAGAGGAAAGATTACAGGAGAATGTTTGATACATTTCAGTGGGAATGTGGTGGCACTGGATTAAAAGTTCCTGTTGCCTCACGGAGTGTCACATTAGGAGGAAGACGGATGAGGGAACCTCCAGCGGAGAACGGCTCCGTCTGCGCTGGTGCTGACTAAGGTGCGGTTGTTGGAGCAGATCTTGATGCTGGTGATAGTGACACCATGAGCTACCCCCACGTGTGTCACTGCACCTTCCATGTAGTCCCACACCTTCACCAGCTTGTCTTCTCCACCTGGTCAGGAAGGGAGAGAAATGTATCAGTAAGTTTGAGCAAAGCTTGTGTTATAATATTAGACAAGGAAGTGAAAACAAAGGCTCTGAAGAGATGAAAACGCTCAATGTATAAGTGTAAAAAAGCCTCATAAAAATAACCCGAGACAAGACAATACTGATTCAACAACAATCCAGGAGCTTGGGGACTTGGTTAAATTATTAGATAAATATAAACATAGAGTAAATTGATAAAATGAGCAATGCAACAAGCAGCAGAGGTGTAATGGGCCGTACCCGTCACAAAGTGTTTGCCGTCCTGGGAGATGTGCAAGGCGTTAATGGGCCCAGACTGCGAGCCCTCCACTTCTCTTATGGTAGCACCTTCGTACACGTCCCAGTAGGCAACCTGAGACAAACACAAAACACACATAAATGATCAAATGTTGGTGGGTTCATTGTCGGCATTGTTTATGGAAGTCAAGGGAGAAACAGTGTATATGTGTGTTAAGTATGATGTACACTGATATTGTGGTGTCTCGTTTCTCCACTGTTTTTGTAGCATAGAATCGAATCAAGTAAAGTAAAGTAAAGTAAAGTAAAATAATATAAGAAAACAAAGAGGAAACAAAATAGTGTAGATCGCCTCCTAGGGGCTGGCGGCAGTATGGGTCATAAACCCCGCCTCCTTCATGTTAGTGGATGAAACATGCAATAGCTGTTGAACAGACAAACTACACGGACGATAAAGCTGATGACAACTCCTTGTTATGGTTTTGTTCTATTACATCATCATATACATTCTGAAATATGCAACATTACACCTTGAAACTGAACTTCCATTATTCTCACTTTGCATGGAAATGAGCAGATCTGTGGTCAGATTCTATCAGCCTGTCAGACACTATTTGTGAGACATGTTTGCTGATTTGAATGAGATTTAAACATCCCTGGGGCTTCACAGCTGCCAAAAGTATCCAGTCTCACAAAAAGGCACTTGTTAGCTGAAGTTATTTATAGCACCAGCAGCAGAATCATCACAGTACAGGACACAAACAAGGGTTCCTCCCTGTATTTACTGTAAACCACCAAAACTGATTAGATCTTAAAAGCATTAAGGTAATACAAGGTAAATAAAGGGGCCAGATGGATTCACAGGGTTATCAGATAGCAAAACGCACATCAAGTGATTAAAGTATCATAAAACAAATTTAAACATCTAATTTAAATCTATAGCCTGACTCACATGATGCTAATAAACAGTATACAGTTGTTTACTATATTAAATGACTAAGAGAAAGCATATGCAGCTTCATATATGTTGGTTATGCTCAAAAGTAAAACTTCGAGAGCTGCTCCGAATAAGCCCAACGTTTACGACAACGGCTTTTGAGACAGGATTTCATTCCTCTGCAAGTCCATGCCCATAATGCATTAGGGGAGGAGAAAATGTAATCTCAGACTGACATATCAAATACTGTTGGTTATTTTGGAATGAAAGAGGAACAAAAGGCTCAGTGGGAAAAAAAAAAAAAGGGATGTTATTTATAGTTTCAGAACTGCAGAGTGATTCTCAAAGCAATAAGCTGCCCTTTTAAGCCACAGGAACATTTCTGTGGGGGCTGTTTGAGTCCACAGCGTTCCTCTGCCTCAGACTGCCTTACTCACACTGCCGATATTAATATTTCCACTAAATAACCTTGCAAAACATAACTAAGAGAAACACCAGTCACGTGCAAAGGGGAAGACGGTTCATCGTGAACAAAAAATGGAAAGTCCTGTTATCTTTTTATTTTATTTTTATGAATCTTGCTTATTTGCCTCAGATCAGAATATACAGTTCACAGCTGCACAGATTATGCAAATTCATTCCGCTGAGGAGTGTGTTGTGTTTACTATCATGGGACCACTTAAGCAATGTTTCCAACAAACAGCAAACAAAGACGTACCTCCAAAAAACACCACTACATAGCTTCTCTTTGTGTACGGGAAAATAATGTTTACACAAAGGATTCTGTATAAATACGAGTGTGGCCAAAAATGACACTCCTCATTCCTCCACTATGTCACCTTGCATCCCTTCCTCCATGGCCGCAGTCACGACCTTTACCTCCCTCGTCTCATCTGTGCAGCAGCTTATTAGAGACCCGTGCTTGTGTGAGTTGTCTGGACCCATCTGTGTTCCCTCCACCTCAGCCTGGGGGTCTGGCCCTCAGCCATGACACTGGGCCACCAGGTAAATTAATTACATGCAGCGAGCGGGAGCAGGTCTTAGATGTCAGGGCTTCTGTTGGTGCAGCTCACCTCCTTACCAGGAAAGACTTGAGTACAGTCTGCTCAGCAAGAGGAGCTACATCATTCAGGCCTTAGGCTAATGAGTTCATTAAATGTGAAGTTAGAATGAGGCTCACAAAGTTCTCAGTTATCTAAGATCACACCTAACTACTATGAACTGTGTAAACTGCTGGCTATGGCACTTTATATTTATTTGTTTTTTTTATCAATAAAAGGTTGTTTTAACTATGTGATATAATATATGAATTGTGTTTATTGTTTCTTTTATTTCACTTTAACCAACCAGATGTAGCACTCTTCATTTCATTGTATTTTTACCCCCGCCAAGGTTATGTTTTCATTTGCTGTTGGTTGTTATTAAGTAAGATTACACAGAAACTTAATAAATAATGCAGAGATCTTTATGTAGAAAATCCTTCATATGTATCAATGAACAGGTAAAACATAAAACAATTTATTCACTTACTGTATGGTAACAAAGATTTGTCTTTGTTTGATGTTTGCGGAACATTTCTGTGCACATGTATCTGACACATGTATATGCAATATGTTGATAAAGTGGCCAATCAGCCTTGGTGGAGGTATGTGCTCTTTGGATGCCCTTCCCGTTGTACAATACAATAAAGGCTTTCTATTCTATTCTATTCTATTATATGTGCTATTTTACGTTAGCCATCAAAACTACATCTTCTCTTAGCAAATCAAACATTAAATCTATTGAATCTAATTATATCATTCCTGACCATCAGAGAAGAGTCAGCACCCCTCGGTCCTTCCTTGTATCAATGAGGCCAGTTGCGTAAACTTGCAGACAGACAAACAGCAATGGAAATATAAACTTCTAGGTGGAGGTAAACATGCATCATCATCAATTTTTCTCTTTCTCTTTCTCCTCATCCTTTTCTTAGCCGTTTGGAGTAAGGAGAGAGAGAGAGAGAGAGAGAGAGAGAGAGAGAGAGAGAGAGAGAGAGAGAGAGAAAGAGAGAAAGAGAGAGAGAGAGAGAGAGAGAGAGAGAGAGAGAGAGAGGGAAAGAGAGAAAGAAAGAGAGCATTGGTATTTGTTTTCCTAGACAGAGCGCCTGTGTCCTGGGATGAGCAGATGGTGGATCTGGCTGGCGCTTGGGTTGCATAGGCACATCCGCAGGAAGGCACGAACACCACAGCACTCCTCTCAATCTCTCTCCTCTCCCATGAATCCCTCCTTCTCACTCTCTCTCTCTCTATCCGCTCGCTCAGCACATCCACAGCGCTGAGTTAATCAGCACAACTTGTCCTCGCCTCCCAGTGTGCGGGGGGGGAGGCAACCGTATGGGCCTGGTGTGTGTGGCGGGGTTTAAAGGGTGCGGATGAAGTGCACAATCAAGGAAATAAGCATTTCACTCTGCCACGGCGAACTTGTGACCTTACGTAAATAAGTGGTGCTGAGTTAATCACAATGACTCCGAGTGTGAGTGTTGAGTGTTTTTGCCACAGTGACTAGCAGCCAACACGGTGGCTTAATTATGTTGAGCCTGGAAACAAATTAGGAGCTTTTCGAGCTAATCTACAGACACGCAAGTGTGTGTGTGCTCGTGCAAGTCTGCTGATCTTACAAGAGAGACAGGCTTTTCACTGAGTGGAGATTATAACGACAATAACAGCATAATGAGATATCTAGATTATGATTGTCGAGTGTCAGTCTCTTTGCACACAGAGGGATTTTCAATCACTGTGTTTTTTTTCCTGCGAGGGATGAGTGGCTCTGTTATGAGTCCCTGGGAATTCTCTGCTAACCAGCTCTTACATCCCAGTGCCTAAAACCAACCAAGACCGATACATGGATGGATTTTTTAGATTAATGTAATGGATTACTCTAGTTGGGCTCTACAATTATTATGCACTATCGGTACTGAGTTAAAGTCCGGAGGCTCACCTTTCTGTCAGTGCCACTGGTAATGATCTGGTGTTCCTCTGGGTGGTAGCACACTGCCCTACACATCGTGTTGGTGGCCATCATCTGAAGACTCATGAATCGCCTACAGGAAGAGATGCAGAAGAGCCAGAGGATGAGATTAAAGAAATTCCAGAGGAGGGTGTTTCACAGGTGCACTCATAATCTTGAAAAATAATCTATGCTGGGGGTGTTCTCACTCCATGAACTGCCCACTTCAGTTTACTGAAGACGAGCCATGTCAATGGTGTGACAGTTGCCTCGCCTTCTGGTTTTCGTCACTTCTGTCCAGCATCTACTGTTAATCAACTTTGGGTGTGTGTGCTATGGTACACAAGCCATTCTGTATAGTTACAGATTAATCTAATTATAAGAAAACACAAAAAAAGAAACTAGTGTATTGCAAACCCACTTGCAGAGAAAACATGCACACACACAAACCCCAACAAAATGTCCTCTTTGTACAGAAAGATTATTGTGTCAGTCCAGATTCATTTAGGCCAGGGGTGGGAAACCTCCAGCTTCTGGTCCGCTTACGGCTATGAGACAATTTGACCACCAGACATACACAGACATAAACAAAAAATTATATGTAATTAATTAATTAATGTTTGCGGGGATGCAGTCGCCGTGATGAAAAATAATATGTAGCGTCATGACAGCTGGAAACGTGATAAACCGGATTGTTAGCTGGATTTAACACTGTGGCAGAGACAATGTCACACAGGCAGGTTTTCTAGTGAACAAGCTAAGACGCTAAGAAGTTGAAACCTCATACAGATGTAAAACTGAAGGAGCCTTTTTGCTGCTGCGGAGCTGTGAGGACTCGACAAAGTCAAACTGTGCATCATTGTTTGCAAACACTGTGCGTTTTCCTTCTCTGCAAGAACAATTTAAACCTGCTATCATGTCTGCATATGCAAAACTCCTTCAGGCCTTTTTTTTTTGCGTGGATGAAAAGTAAACAAAAAGGAACTGAAAATATTTGCTACGCCATTAAATATGGATCCAGCTGACGTGCCTGACAACCCACAACATGAAATCATTGAGCTCCAAAACAACGACAAACTCAAAGTTTTTCGAACAACAACCTCCCTCTGCCCGAAATCTATAAAGTTATGTACGGCCTGAAGATTTACACCATTCGGAGGAGACGAGCACCAAAGTTTACATCTTTGTTTGGGACAACCTACTGCTGTGAGCAGTTATTTCAAAACTGACACTGAAAAAAACCCTCTTTGACAAAAGAAAGGCAGGTCTAGTTATTACATAAGAGGGATAGATTGATGTTTTCAGTTATTTAGTCTGCATCTGAATGGCCCTCAAAGGATGTTAAATGTAAGTGGCCCTTGATTGTAAAAAAGGTTCCCCATCCTTTTTGTTGGCTCTTGTCTGTCTAATATTCTTTTCTCCATCAGCTTGTTAGTAATCATACCAAAAGCCCCGGCTGCCCTTTAATCCACCGACTTATTCATCGAAGAGGAGAATCACTCATAATTCAACCACTGTCAGAGTTTTTAAAGGTTTTATTCTCTTCTCAGAAGAAGCCCATGGATTGAAGGATTTAAAGCTTTCTGAAGCCCAGGATTTTTTCTTTTGAATCCTATTATACCAGCCAGACACCAAGGGACAACTTCAGCATTGCTCTCTCATAGCAGCTCAGACCTTGAGGCAGTGCTCTCGATTTTCTATTGTCATTTATTTTTCTGGTGGTTATGTATATCATTAGCAATCGAGTACTGGATAATGTAATTACCCTGCTTGCGCTGAACAAGTAGGTTACTGTTTTCACCTGTGTGTGTGTGTGTGTGTGTGTGTGTGTGTGTGTGTGTGTGTGTGTGTGTGTGTGTGTGTGTGTGTGTGTGTGTGTGTGTGTGTGTGTGTGTGTGTGTGTGTGTGTGTGTGTGTGTGTGTGTGTGTGTGTGTACAATATAACTCAACAGCACATGGACGGATTTTGACCAAATTCTGTGGGAATATTTGCATAGAGGGTATCTTCACAAGTTCATCGCCTTATTATTCTTATTAGACATTTTATATCTAATTAAATATCTATCAATTCATGTCCTCTCAGCTAAATAGACCCAGCTGAGTGTTAGAAAACTCTAATTTAAGATTCACCCACTTTGAGGTTATGGGTGGAATTAACATTTGACCAATGAATCACAGGATTGTATTGTATTTGCTACAACCACTAACATAAACTAAAAATGAATTAGAAAACCCAGGAGAGTACTGTATTCACTAATTATACAAGAATAAAGTTAATACAGTATGTGTGAAATGGGTGTTTAAGTTTTTGCTCTGTGAATTGAAGTTCACATGTGTTTGCGTATTTGCAGATGAGCTACTCACACAAGGTCCCAGATGATGCAGGAACCATCAGTGCTGACAGAGACACACTCACTGTCGTCGCTCTTGATTTGGATACAAGTCACAGGGCCTTTGTGCTTTGTCATGGTCTCCAGCAGTCGATGGCCTTGTTTCTGCAGCTCCCACACACGCACCTACAATAGGAGAACCCATTAAGCCTCTCAGGATATGCTTTTGTACATCAGATATTATTCATATTAAAATACTCTCTTGTCTTTCTTTCAGTGATTTGTAATGCAATGGCATAGTACAACTATATGCTGTCTTTCTTTTGTAAATCTGTCATAATGCAGTCTCAATGTATTGAACACACATGTTAAAATATTTGTGTTTGTGCACAATAGCCCTGCATCTGTACCATAGAATTACAATAGATTAAAGCAAAGCAACTCTTTTTAAAACTCTATTTAAAACGAAAATGTCCAGAAGATAATGTGTTGAGTAACCAGCTGTTTACTGCACATCTTGGAAGGATTGGTGGGTACTGAAATTGTAAAATCTATTTATTATCATGGTATTTGGAAAATTAGAATGTGTTGCTTTGTTTTTTATTTTTACTTGATGAGGAAACTGAAGTATTAGTTTGAAGCATATCACTGTTAATGACTCCTGACCTTCCCGTCTCCCCCTCCACTGATGATCCTCTTGGAGTCCCTGGTGCCAGCGATGGATGTCACCCCCTTTTTGTGTGCATTGTTAATGATGAGCATGAGCCGACCGCTTTCTGGCCCAAACTGACGAATCCCACCATCATTCCATGCTGGAAAATAGAGACATCAGTTCAAAGCTAAGATAAGTTTGATTTCAGTAGGTAAAATAGTATAATATTAGCAGAGGTGTTAGTGGTTCATGCCCACCAGTGACCAATATAAACAAGGCTGAACTACAGTTCACATCAAGAAACAAAAACAGAGCCTTGGAGCAATAAGCTCCAGTGTGTTGTTTACAGACATCTCTCCCTGATTCTCACCACTAATGATGCTTTGTCCATTAGCCATGAAGTCCAGGGCATTACAGGTCATGTTGGGTACAGTTATGCACAGCAGCTCTTTAGGGTTGTCAATGTGCCACAGCTTGATGTCCTGCTCAGAGCAGGTTCCAAATAATTCAGAGGTTCCCCTGGCAGAAAAACAAAAAAGAATTTTAGTGAAGTGAATGTGGGTTATAACTACCTTTTATAAAATAATACTAATTGATTAAAGGCAACCAGATATCCATAGAATTATTTATATTATAAAGTTAGATTCAAACCCACGTCTATGTACAATATATCTACAGTTAAACAGTTTTTCTAAGCTCAAAATGAAGTGACATGGATGAGGCATTCATATGTCACCCTCTAGTGAGCACAATGTGGTACTGAAGTTATGCACAAGGAGAAATTTAAAGTTTTTTAAAAAGTTAAAAGTTCACGTTTCTTTGCCAAAGAAAGAAATACAACTAGTCACATTAGAGGTTTAGGAATCATCACTATATGTTCATGTAATATTAGGAAAGATTTAGTTTTGTTGTTCTACAGAATATCAGAGGATTTCCCTTGGGTGCATATCGTTTACCTGCAAGAGGAAGGATTTGTGACTGGTATGGAATTATTCAGCCAGGGGGCAAAATAACATAACAATATGCTGAATGGCTGAATTACTTGTTGTGATAGTTACTGAAATATAGCACCAGGTCTGTTTCTGTCTGACTCTAAATTAGAGGCAATCCAATACACGCTGGTATGATGTTGTCTGCTTGCAAAGTTCACCTTCGCTGCATGGCAAGCTTGAGAAAAACAGTGAAGTACTAAAGTTTTTTCCACGACAAATGTGAACAGATTGAAAATGCGGAATCAGACAACAAATGCCAATGCAAACTTATACAATACAACACATCTGAAGTGGAAGCTATTTGATATTTCTTTGTTTGGAGGTTGTATAGACATTTTGTAAGAGGCTTTTATGATTACAATTGAGTATAATATAAACAAGACTGAATTTAAACAGTGCACGACATTTACCAGTCAATTATTAAAGCTGAAACAAGGCCAGAAGTCATTTTACTCTCTCTTCCTCTCTTCCTCTCTGTCTCTTACTTACAAAGGAATGGCTACGTCCTTGACAGCACTGGTGTGGCTGCTGGACACGAGTTCAGCTTCGAAGTCCACGTAACTGATGCGGTGCATCTGAGCAGCCTCTGTCCCAACATAGAACTGGTCGTCTTCTCCTCTTAAAGCAATGGAGGTCACCCCCTTTTCCACCTGAACTTTCCTAATGTGGGAAAAGAGATCAAAATAAAGTTAAACAGTTAACATTACAATGGTATTCTGCACAGAGAGGACAGAATACCATTGTGTGTGTGTGTGTGTGTCTGTGCATATATACATGATATAATGATACAGTTTTAGGACTCACTTGAGAATTTTGAAGGTAGTACTGGAACACAGAGTGATGGTACCGGATCCAGATCCTAGAAGTAAGTACCCAGACTTCAGTATTTTCAGGACACTGACCCCCTGCACAGAAAAGGCATGACTTTAAATTACGTATTATGTACACAAACAATATGTCACTTCTCAAATTACTAGTTCTTTGATGCAAGCTGATTGATCAATCTATCTACAAAGATCTGGTCGAATATTGAAGAGCTGTGTGAATTACCTACAGGACGTATAACCTAAAAGCTACCACACTTTATAAATAAAAGAATAAATGGAGCATACAAACAAATGGAGAAATTACAGCTGCTGATCAAATGAAATTCACAATATCAACCATTGCATATATTTTCCAAAGAGCGTTCAAACAGGAAAACGGTATCAGCACGATTTACAAAGCAGGAAACATGACAGTGCAAGTGAACAACAGCTGAAATGACCCGTGTTGCGCCTCATGAGGCTGACTTACCAGGCTGTATTTTGATTTAACTGGACCACAGTCACTCAGGTGCCTCGAATTCAGGTTGATCTTCATTATGTCTCCACTGGTAGTGCCACAGAAAATGAACTGATCGTCCTCTGAGATCTGTGTGATATACAAACAAGTCAACCTGACCAATGCTATCTTAATATCATATCTAGTGGACTATAAGTTTTTTATTTCATGAAAGTGTGTGATATCACATTCAGTGGTGTGCTTGTGTGCATTCTTTAGTGGCTGTATATCTCCCCAAATGGGACTACAACAGTTGTATCAGCAGTCAAACTGACAAAAGCCATTAAGCAAAACTCAGATAAACATCAAAGTGGTTAAAAATAGTTTAATAAGCTGGATAAACAATATGATGTGAATGAAAAACTCTCACAGCCTCATACCTCTATACACTTCACCATCCTCCTGAGCTTTCCTGTCTGACACTCTGTGGCTGTGATCTTCCGGTTGGTGAGGTTCAGCTCCCAGACTCGCAGTGTTCCACTGTCCCCCCCCCCCAAAAAAAAAGATATTTAAAATGGTTGCAGATAAAAACATCAAAGCCACATTAACAGGGAACAGCATTCACTCACTTCCCAGCAGAAACAAAGACGTTGTCATTGGTATTCGAGTACTGCAGAGTGAAGCAGTGACCAGAACTATTAGCTGAGGCTGGGCTTCCACAGATGAACTGCTTGGTCTCAATATCCCAAACGATGATGCTGACAACACACAGAAAACACATCACACACTCAACAAAATCGAGAGTTTGTACAGCTGAGTCAATTTAGGAGCACAAGTTAGACCAAACATGATGTTTACCGGCCATCATCCTGACCCCCGAGGGACACCAGGTACTTGTCGTTCGGAGAGAAGGACAGCGCCTCTACCTTCGCCTTGTGGAGGTTCAGCTGGGCATGGATTGATCGCTGTGTATAGTCCCAGATAATAACTGCAGCCTGGGTAAACCATAGGGGTAAACATGTAAATAATTCTTCTAAATGTTCCAAGTGATAAATGTGTTTTTCCATCCTTTACTTTGAAAGGATTCAAGTCCACATTGTGTTGATGCAAACAAGAATGACTCTTTCCTGATGTACCACACATCAAAAGGATAAATCAAACAGGTAATTGATGATAATGGGAATTTAGTGAGTTATCCTAATCCAAACTAGAAACTTTGACATTATGTTACCTCAAAGCCCATGAAGTTGACCTGTCCAGAGGCAATATACGATCCACTGTTGGACACTGAAATACAGGATATATTGTTTGTGTGTCCATGGAGGAACTCCTGCTTTCCATCTGTGAGACTCTTCAGAATCACCGTGGATCCCAGAGGATAGATGAGGTGCTCTCTGTCTGGGTGTACGTTCAAGCCAGAAAACACGTGTCCTGATGAAATGAAAGGGTGGCATACTGTAAGATTTGACATGTTTTAATACAGAAACTGACAACAAAATAAACTGTTTGCGATCATCATTGGTGATAACTGTTCTTTGTGCCTTTTGAATTATTCTGTCAAAGGAACCCGGTCCAAACACAACAAACAAATTCTAACAACGGGATGCATGACAGCTAGAAGACTGAAAGCAGCAAACTGGAAGGTCGCAGATAAGATGAAAGGACTGTGGCTCTGATCTCTTGGAGATGATCTCCATGGAGGGAGCAGCATCTAATCTTACATTATAATGAGGAACAACAACTGTGGAGGGTCACAACCATAGACTGTATATAGGTCACAACTGACATTGTTCGTTAAATACTCTACCCAAGATCCTGAGTCATACATCCGATATAACATGGACGACCAGTCTTCCCGTATTTATGTATTGTTTCATGATCACACATTAGCATTAGCATTAGCTCAGCATCAACTAGAAACCGTTGGAAGTTGGTTAGAAAACTTACCATTGAAGCCAATGACAGCCTCCAGTTCAAGTTGAGTGACTCCTTGTGTTTTATCGGCCATGGCTACTTCTACTTTCTCTGCCTCCTGTTGAGTGTAAAGATACTTTGTGAGGTTACTTTCATCAATAAAAGTACATTTATCCAGCAAAGTAAAGTGTCTAACAGCTCAGGTAGCTCCTGTGCCTCAGCAAACTGCAGTGAGGGCTAACTCAAATGGTGGCAGCGGTAGCTTGTGTCCCCAGACTGTTGCTAGGTAACGTCAGTTTGCGAGAGACAGCGAGCTCGAATCGTGGCAGCGGCAGCTCGCAGAGGCACTTCCGGTGTCAACAGAAGCTGCCACTGATGTGTAAAGGCAGCTGCCTTTGTTGCCACACTGTTTGGAGGCTGAGAGCCACTAAAGCTGTTTGTGATGTATGAAATGAGATAAATACAGGTTTATGAAAGATTATTGGATGGTTCATTAGTTCTCAGGGGGTTGGACTCAAAATGAATCAAGAAAAGCTCATCATCTATCAGATTCATATGTTATTGGTTTCTATGGATAGGTAAGAACTCAAAGACTGTATTCCCAGTATCAGTTACAGTGTGACTGATACTGTGCCTGAGTGAACTGTTATGAACCAAAGGAGAAATGTACATTGTTATCCTTGCCTTAAATTCTACTTAAGGTGGTGAATAACTCCATGATAGCATTGATGCACAGAGATGCCACTGCTCATGTGGCAATTTATTGACGGCAACTGTACCATAGTAGATGGAAATACCTCAAAGGAACAAAGTTTTAGTAACGGTAGAACCAGGCACACTGCACTCTCCATTTATATATATACTCACTCAACTAGCCCAAATCTTTTCCTTATGACGGGATCTCAGGCCTTCTCCAAGGGCTCTTAGTTAAATACACTAACATCCATAAGAACATTTAAAATAGACATATTTTTAGTCCTTCAACTTGAAGATATTTTTATGAGTTATCAACTTCTCTGGTGTGAAAGCATCAGTGCAGACAGTGTGGCAGCAGAGGCAGATGCCTCCAAACAATGCACAAAAAACTTCAAAACTAAACTCCAAACGTAACACGACACTGTCTGTTAGTCAGTTGGTAAAGTTCAGGGACACAATGTAAAAAATCTATACAAGATATTGTATGAAAAGATTTTATTGGTGGCTATATTTTCTATAAGAAATAATGTTCCAGGTAGATTTTTGTAGGTCAAAGTTCATTTCAAAATTTAATTTGAGCACATTACTTGAATATGTATCTAAAACATACAAGGCCCATTGTTAATGCTATTACAATGAAGCCTTCTACAATACAATGCAATGTATCTGTTGGCAGTGAGATACTATGTCTGCATTGGGCGGCTGTGGATCAGTCGTCGGTTCAGTCCCTGTCTTCCTCTGCATGCCAACTTTCATCGGGCATGAAACTGAACCCTTCCCATTGAGAAAGTGCTGAACATAGTTGCACTGTATGAATGGTGACTGGCAAAAACTGTACTATAAAGAACTTCAATGGGTCATCGAGACTAGACAAATACAGATCATTTACAATTACAAAATACAGCCCATGATATATGCAATACACTTTGTGAAAAATCTAATTGAAATGAGAAAGACAAAGTTTGATATTCATTTTAATTATACACAACTCGTACTGGAGGAAAACATCTGCTGCACTGAACAGATGGAACCATTGTTCACTGTCTCAGTGAAGCTGATGCACTTCAGGCCACAGGTCTATCTGCAATCTCATTGGTAGGTGTTTCCCAAGAGTAGAGCAAGGTCAACTAAAGTCAAATACAGTGTACCAACACCTTTCTGCTCTGGCAGTACAGCATTAACCATTTGGCAGAAGTTCAATCAAAATAATAATGATAATTTGATACATGATTACAAAATTTACTGATTTTTGGCATTAAATTATTTATTCTGGGAAGATGGCTAAGAAATAAAAAAGATTGAAACATGATAGTGTATGAGATATCATCCATGCTATTTTTAGACAAATAAACATTTGTCATGAGAGGAAGACGTAAACAGAGCTACCCAGAAACTGTGCTGGACAGAACAGCCACCTGATCTGTGTTCGTCCAGGGTTGGGGAATCCTTATTCTAGGTAAACATTCATTTCTACTGCCAACATAGTTCAATAATAAACAAATGCCAGAAATGTACCTACAGGATTGTATCATAAAAATACTGGTAGAAGCGAATCGGAAACCCCATGCTAAGGATTTCCGTGAGCAGCAAAGTGAATCATTACAAAAATTTAAAATTTGTTCTCAATACACCACAAATTGGCAAATTGCTAACAAAATGTTCTCTCCAGTAATATTCTTTTTCAACTACTGGGATTCTCAGAGGCTCCTTCCAAACTTAATGTGTCTTTGGACATTTCCATCGACGTCTGTCCATGCACGTGTGTCCTCTGGTGTCTGCTTAGAGAATGGCTCCATGAAAACTTGCGACCACAGGTGAGGCACAGATAGGGTCTTTCTCCCGTGTGCGTCCGCTGATGTTTTATCAGAGACTTGTACCGTGTGAAGGTTGCCCCACATTCATTGCAAATATACTTCTCTGATTTAATGTGAACATTTTGTTCATGCTCTTTCATGTTGCCCAGCTGTGAGAAGCCTTTTCCACACACGGGGCAGAGATGCGGTTTCTCTCCCGAGTGGGTCAATCCATGAATATTCATATCCTGACGAGAGTAAAATCCTTTCCTGCAGATAACACATTTGTATGGTCGTTCCCCTGTGTGCCTCCTCATGTGTCTTTTAAGCCCTTCTGAACGGGAGAAGCAACTTTCACACACACTGCATCTGAAGGGTTTCTCCCCAGAGTGGGAGCGGAAGTGCCGACGGACCTCCGAGGCCTTGAAGAAACGCATCCCGCAGTCCGGGCAGCAGTGAGGCTTTTCCGGTTGCTCCTCGTGTGTCTTTTCATGTGCTTTGCAGTGACCTGACTCAGAGAATCCTTTCCCACAGATGGAGCAGGTGAAAGGCTTCTCCCCCGTGTGCATCCGCTTGTGACGGATAAGTTTGTTCAGTTTGCTGAACGTCTTCTTGCAGTATGAACACTGATGAGGCACTTTCGGTTTCTTTGAGTGTGTGCGCTTGTGCCTCTCTAGCTTTGAAGGCCTGTTGAAAATCTTTCCACAGTCAGGGCAGGGATGTTTGTTAGTCCTATTGTGGCAATTCTGGTGTCGGATCAGCTTCTCTTCTTGAGTGAAACTCTTGTCACAGTGCTGACACTGATGAAGAGTCTTAGGCGTCCTTGTGTGCACAGGTTTGTGCCTTTCTAGCTTTGATGGTCTGTCAAATACCTTCCCACAGGTGGAGCAAGGGTAACACTTGTCTTTAGTGCTGCTAGCTAGCGGCTTAGAGTCCTCTGTGTCAGTGGAATCTGATTCTGAGATTTCCTTCACGAGGATTTCTCCCGGACCTGATGAACAATCACACAAAAAAGAAAAACCTCTTAATACTTTACTCAGTGAACTGGTTGAACAGTCGGATTTATTATTAGATATGAAGAAGCATCAACACTTACTTTCCTCTGAAGATTCTGTTTTAGTGTCAGAAGTGGTGTCTGGTCCCATGACTGCAGCCTATTTATGTACAACAACAAAAAAAACCTCCTATTAGTATTGTACAGCAGTGACTCAGTGTTCTTCTCAGATTTGTATACTGTAGCCCGAGCGATGCTAGATGTCTTTGGGCTGATAGATGTAAATATTGAGGAGCTCTGATATTGATGGATTTTGTTTCAACATAAACACCAAATATGAGCAAAAGTGTTACGGCTTCATCTGCTTGTATTTTTGTCTCTAAGATACATTGTTAGAGGGACATTTAACAGCTGATGTCTTGATATACACTAATAAAGATACATCTGAAATCATTTGAAGCACCAGTGTGTAGGATTAAGTGGCAGCTAGAGGTGATTTTGCAGATGGCAACCAACTGAGTACCCCATCCACTCAGCCCTCACTTTTTTTTAAGTGTGTAGAATAATCTACAGTGGGCTTCATGTATCATAAAGACACTAATGGTCCTCTCTAGATACAGTACTTGGTTTGTCCAATCTGTGTTACTGTAGAAAAATGGTGGTGCAACATGGCAGCCTCCCTGGAAGAGGACATGCACTTGATATAAAGGTTAATTCCAAAGTAACAAAAAGTATGGTGATCGTATATACAAATGAAAACAACACTATGAATCGATTTCATAAATCCTACACACTGGACCTTCAACATTTGCACAGTCTTATTGTATTTGTGTAGAAGGCATGCAGAAGAGCTGGTGCTATGATATAGATGACAGGACAATAACGTCATGACAATATTGAAATAAAGGCATTAGGGTGACAACATTTCAACAAGGTCCCATGAAGATTACTTTCCAATGAAGTATTTTGCACTTCTCAATCCATTTTTGCACCATCTCAGTTGCACTACTTACATCCTATCTGCACTGTGCCTTTCAACGACTTTATGTTGTGTGCTTGTGTCTTAATGTGATAGCACACTTATATGTTTTGTCTTCTTGTATGTTCACACTGAGGGATCAGAGAGAAAGAGCATTTCAAACCCATATCTGTCCTGCACATAAGGCAGAACTGACGCTAAAGTTGACCTGAGCCGTCTCCTCATGCTGTGAGCCAGCCCTCTGGGGAAGTCTCATTCATATTTAGATAAAGTAAAGCATGCCGTGTTAATGGTATCAAGGACAAATGAAGGTAAAACCCACTGTGGGAGGATTTTTCAAACAATTAAATCTCCCTAATTTCACATGACTACTTCAGCGTTTGACTTTTAACTGTAAATCAGGCGTGTCGTCTATCCCTGATGTAATGCTAAACAATAAACTGTATTTCAATTAAGGATTTAGGAGACGCTGTTATAGGGAGCGCCTTTAATTGCAAGTTAGTCCGAGCTGATTCAGAGCTGATCGTGTAAACATGATGTCACGTCTGAGCATTAGCAGTGCAGCTTGTGTGTTAACAATAGATGTTAGCACGAGGGTTAACGTTAGCTGTCGTACCGCCGCACAGGCTGTTAAACGGAGGGTCGGTGAGTGAGACACACGCATGCACACAAACAGACCCGAGCAACACTAGCTAACTTAGCCCGAAGCTAACCTTGTCGCGTTGGCTCAATAACCCGTTAAGAAAACGAACAGGGCCTACGAGTTGGACTCCCACCTCTCTAATAATCCTTACAAGCAACGGCTGTCACATCTCTCTCCCGCAGCGCTTTAACCGGGGCCTGTTTCATGGTGAAATAAAGCTAATGGCTGCAGCTCGCTACAGCGTGAACTGCGTTATTCTTTCCCATCCTGGTGGGCGGACACCCGACCAGTCTCCGCCTCTGATTGGTGCACGCTGAGGTTCTCCCCGGATTTTAACCAATCATCACTTTGATGTATAAATCTAACCCAATCAGCGGCAATGTAGGGGCGGGTCATATATATAATATATAATGTGAGGAGTTGTGGGTTTTTATGTGGACTGCAGTTTGTGTGGGCTTGAGTTCTCCTGCATGATAACAACACTGTATATAACTTTATATATGTACTCTGGCCTTATGCCTTCTCTTTGTATGTAACTGTATACGTTTATATGAATCTTATTTGCAGTTTATACATGATGCCCTCAAATACCCTGTGTAAAATCTTCTAAAGTTGTTTTATTTACATTTTTAATAATCCTCTTCATGCAACACGTCCCTGCTTTGTGCTGTTATTAAATTGTGCTAAGAAAGTGCACAATTCATTTTAGTTAAAAGATTATTGACCAAGTTAAACTGACCACAGATACAGTAGATACTTCCAAACCATACACTGATTCACAGTGGAATGCAGCCTTACTGGTATTTTTATTGTTGACATTGTTTCATTCATTTTTGTTATGTGCTGGTTTGTTTACATATTTGATCTGATCCCCAACCCCTCAAAACAAGCGCTCACTTCCAACAGCATTAGAACGCAGCAGAGGTTTTCATACAGTATATTGGAAATACATACGTTTACACTCAATATTTCTAAACTCGTTAAAAAATTTCAATTTGAGTCCATCAAACAGTTCAATTTAATTTAATGTTCAAAGTACTTATTTATATTCCTAAATTCATCATGGCAAAGCACGTTTCAACATGCTTGACTTAATATCATGTTTCATCCTTCCATCTCTGATAAGATGCTGAGGGGTTTTGTTTTGGTGCAGTTGCTTTCACTCCTTACACTTTATAATCCTGCGAACCATTGTGTATGCAAGCTTGTAAAGCTCAGTTATATATGCTATACTTAGGAACTTGACCTGCAGACATCAAGTCAAGTCAAATCTCCCTCCATTACCTCTCAATATGTGCAGAAATTTGCATTTCTCAAAATAAATAAAGACAAATAACATTAAAAAAATCCAGTCCAATGAAACAGCATCAACAAAAACTGGTTCGGCGTTACGATGCAAAAGTTACACAGTTACTACTCTCCCTCTCTCTCTTTTTTTACCTTTTTTTTTTTTACTGAGAGGGCAAAGAGTGGGAAAAGGAAATAGAGTTCTGGATGCCCCACACTTCCAGGGACTGGATCTTGAAATATCCCTTGCAGAGTGGGATGCTCTTGAATGTGTCACAATGCTCTGTGTATCCTCCCTCAAGGTCTTCCTGCAGGCAGAGAGCATGACCCCCATCACCACCTATAAGAAGAAATAAATACATCAGTACTTACAGCTTAGAGGCCTATGTGTTCTTTTAGTCTGATAATATCAGCAATTGATATACCAATGATGAGCTTTCTGTCGTTTCCTGCTATGAACATGTAGGCTTGTTGTCCCTTGGGTCTCTTTGGCTCTTTAGCAGTCGTGGGCTCCTCTGACGGGGCAGTGAAGGGAATGGTCAGGTAGCTGGGGTCCTGGGGGGTCCCGGCAGGACAGGTCAGATTTGTGGCAGCTGTGGCGGAGGTGATTGGCGAGCTGCCGCTTATGGACACCTGGGAGGGGGTGCTGTTGCTGATGCGAACCTGCTGTGGGGAAGCTCTTCTGGTCATGATGTTGATCATAGCCTGCTGGTAGTGCTCCATGCTGGGACGAAGCTGAAAGAGCAATCGCATTTCTTATTTGACACTCAGTTCCAGTTTGGAAGGCATTCCAGTGAATTACAGTGAACATACTGCATGAATACATTTGAAGTTAACACAAAAATTCTCTTATTTGCAGGAGTATGTCTCACCGTAAACACAAAACATTCCCCAGTTCCAAAATATGTAAGTCCCTCATGGTCATGTTTTGTTCTCTCTGTCATATCTGTTGACAGTAAGGCCCCAAAGACCTGTGAAATGAGAAATATGAATATTTTATCACCACATAAAATGTATTATCAGCATTATTAGCATCACAGCATTTAAAATGCAAATCTGAGATTAAAGTGTAACAACATGTCATGTTACCTCTTCATCGACAGTTTTGATCATCAACACTGCTGGTTCGTGTCCCTCCACATGTGAATAGAGTCTATGTGAGAGAAAACATATACCCGTGTGTTGTTTTTAACATCAAATAAACTGCAGCTTCACTGAAAACAAAACCAAGCTCATAAAACAATAATAGACCTTTATTATTTAGCAGAGCTAAGCAATTTATCAGTTGGCCGATAGAAATCTGTAGATATGAAGCTTTCTCAGACATTTTGGAATATCATGTTTGTAAACAACATTTTAGGAATCATTGTCAACATATTTATTTATTTAGTTAATTACTTAGTTATTTATTCATTTACTGTCTGATTGGTGTCACCATTATTTTGACTCCCTAATATTGGCATTGGCCCCTAAAAATCCATGTTGCTCAAGCTGTGTTATTATTAAGAGAAGGTGGAAGGTTGAAATTTAAGATCTTTCAATGTTAAAATTTCCAAACTCAAACGAGAAAAGAGTTTATCATTTTCTCAATACAGCATTTGATTTCTTTAATTTACTACACAGTGTGTAACAAAATAATCGGTGGCTAAACACTCATGTAGGAAGTATTGGTTTCAACTTCAAGCAATTGTTTACATATACATTTGCCACCAGTGAACTGTAAGTCACATGACATTCTCACTCAAAGCAAACATGTTGACAGTGAAAACACAGCGCCTCTTTCTGTTGCGTAACTAGAGCTGGGAAAGTGCTGCGACAAGGTGTTCAGTGGTTATTGATCCATAGTGACCTGACCTTATTTAATTAAAGTATGGGATGACAAGATAGAAAGATTTTGACAGTGGAAGAGGCCCCTCAGGTCATTAATCATGTCCGTAACAACAGCTCTTAGTGTCATTGATAGTTTCTCAGTGGGATTATATCATTGAATAAAAGTTACTTACGAGGCAAGGCTTCTTCCGTGTTCAGCCGTACTAAACAGCCTAATGGGACTGAAAAGGGCAAAGCGCTCAGGTATCCAGGCCCAGACGACTCTCATCTCGGTCCCTGTCACAACACTGGAGCTGAAGTTTGAGAAGTCCACCGTCTCCACCGTCTGCCTTTGGGAACATTCAAAATAGTAATGACATGAGAAACTGGGATTCGAATTGGATCTGTTTGAACATTTGAAATCACACATAGCTTGTGCGTTTTCACAAATGCTGTTTATCATAAAAAGTTCTGTACATTACATACATTTCATCAGGAGATACTACTCCCTGGCTGATCTACATCAGTTTCTGTATGAACCAACCTGTTCTGGTGGATGCTGACACCTTTTTGCATGAGAAAGTCCTTGTTGGCATTGAACAGGAGGTTGAGCTCTCTCCGCGTGGCCATCGGAATCCCGAAGGCCCGCTCCAGAAGCTTCTCCACCGTGCAGTGGCGAGCGACATTCTGCACAAACCTTTTCATGTCCGTTCTGAAGTCCTCCACGTCGGCCACTCGAGACGACACGGACACTTTGTAGAGGCTGAGCAGGGCCAATGCCACCCTTCAAATTGAAAGATTGTGAAGTTGTGGTTATGTCATGAGGAATCATATTGTTGTGAGTATTGTTGTGAAAAAGTCGCAGCTGCAAACCTGTATAGGACCTTGTAGCCTTCCAGGAGGTAGACGTCCAGCACTCTGATGGCGTATGTGAAGGGAAGGTAAGCAAAAATCCACATGATCCAGTCCGAGTAAAATTCAAAGAGGTTTTGGTGAGAGCTAGCGATGAGCTTACGGATGCCGCGGCAACACCTGTTTGCAAGGTCGCCAAAGGTCATACAGGAGGCGCGGTAGGTGAGGAAGCTCTGGTCGATGTAGCGCTTGTTGGGGTCATTGTAAGTGATGAGTCTGGAGACGCTGTAGAAACACTCGGCTTCATCCTGGCTGAAGTGGAGGATGAGGGAGACCAACGCAGGCAGGATGGGGCAAAAGTTCATGTCCGGTAAGTGTTTGCCGAGGCAAAGAAGAATCTTCTTAACAGAGTTCAGCCCAGCTTTGTTCACACAGTATCTGCAAGGAAAGAGCAAACACAGTAAGTGGATATTATAACACATGTGATACGTAAAATACATTTTTGAAGCCCATGTAACCGTAAATAGCCAAAAATCTAATCAGCTCTGTCTTTTCCTGACCTGGAAAAGATTATTCATGCCTTTGTCTTCTCACGCCTGGAATACTGCAATGTACTTTTTACATGTACCGTCATATAGAAAGCTGCTGCTTGTATTTTAAACAACACCAAGTGTAGGGCTCATATTTCTTGCCTCCCTTCATTGGCTGACGGTTAAATCCAGGATTGATTTTAGGATTCCTTTAATGACTTTCAAAGCTCAGTAAAGTCTTGCCCCCAGTTATATTACAGAGCTGCTAACTCCCTTTAATCTACAAATCGTAATCTCAGATCTTCTAACCAACACTTTCCTAAGTCAAGGCTGGTAACTAAGGGTGACCAGGGTTTGCCTCTAGGACCCGAGGACCCTGGAAGTCCTCGCCTGAGGAGATTAGATTTGCCAACACTATACATACAAAACACATTTTTATATGTTATCTATTTAATACCTGATTTTAACTGGTGACCTTGTTTAGATAAGAAATTAAGTTTTATTATTATTCGGACATCATACATTTTATTTTTGAAGCTCCAATCGCTGAGACTTTAATGTAAAAGTATTTGACAAATACGACAGAGAGCAACAACTTTTCATTCTTTAATCCCATAATGGTCACTACACTCTTCTGATCAAAATCTCGCTAAGGGCCACAGTTATATTGAGAGTTAATGATACTTCAGGATACTTGAACAAATGTTATACCAAAAGAGTACCTTGGTATTTCCTCTCCCTCCATGTACTCTGGGACTGGGTGGGGGCTGATCTTCTGTTCTCCAAAGAGCTTCTTGGCCAGATCATAGTAAACGTCTCTGTCTGAGGTGATAGCCCTGCTGCAGATATCACATCAGTCCACAATTAGATGATTTGACGGAAAGGTAACATATTGAATTTATGATGTTTAGGGTGCTTTATCTTTACCTGCAGTTGATGCTGTGAATGATGTGATAGTAAGCCTTGGCCCTCAGTGTGTGCGGCGTGGCCCAGAATCCCTCTCGGCCCATGGTTTTCAGCTGCTGGTGCTCGCTCCTCAGGATCTGCTGGTACCTTTGTGCAGCTTCAGGATCGATCTTCTCCCAGTCCACAAACTGTCCATACTTCATTCCCGAGTTGGAACTAATCTCCCAGTTGTCCGACTCGGAGATGGTTATCATCGACACTGACTTGAGATTGCCTTTACTGCCTACACAAGCAGAACATGCAAACATACCTTTAATTTGTATTTTCCTGAACACTGTTTGTTTGTGTTTGTGCAATTTTCAAATATCACGTCATTATAAAACATTATTTCAGTACCATTAAGTTCTCCAGAGGGTGACAACTTGTTTGGTTTAGACTTGGACTTCTTGGCGGTGACTCGAACACCAGCTCCCTCCCTGTCTTTATTCTCCTTTTGATGTAGTTGTAGGGAACTTGCTCTCTGCCTCAGAGGACTGAACCTGTTGAAGTTTCCCACGTCATTGTTGCCGCTAAGCTCTGACGCCTCATAACTGTAAAAAGACCTGTTGAGCAGTTGATGCAGTGTTAATGATCTATTCAATAGTACTTATACTCTTTTGTGTCTGTTTATGTGTTGTGCCATGATCTATCTTGCAATTTTGCTCCAACACTAAAACACAAATCCACACAAATGTAAGTAAACAAGCCTGTTGCTCCCTGCTCTAATAACTGACATGATCTGGATTTAAAAGTTTATTTATTTATGTAAAAGCAAAAACATACCTGGAGCGAGGTCTTGGACAGGTTTGCTCTGTCTGCGTCTGCACACCATAGTTCTTGTTTTCCTCTAGGCTGTAATAGGAGTGAGATCTCTGCCTGTTTCTGCCTCCTATGATACTGTCCAAGTCTTGGTCAGAGGACGTGTGGACTGAGATCAAATTCATATTTCCACAATTGGAGAATTCGGGTGTTCTCGAGATGTCAATCATGTCCGGACTTATTCTTCAAAGAGGAGCAGGTTTGAAGGTAACGCGACTCCTGTTATCTACTGCACACAGCGAGGATCAGGGCTTTATATAAGCCTGTGGGCTGTGGCCATGTGAGACGAGCAGGGTTTGTTTGTGGTGATTTTAGTCACAGAGAGTGAACAGCGTCTATTTCTGAGAAGAGAGCAATCCATCTCTGGACGTCATGCACAGCGAAATCAGGGTCTGATCCAAAATACAAGAAATAAAAATATCCAGATCACATGACAAAACACAGGCACCTCTTTAAAAAACACATGACGTGAAATGTCCTTTAAATAACCTTACACTAATAACAATGTTAATAATGTAACACAGAACATTCACCTGGTTGCTATCGGTATTAACACATTGCTTAATGCTGTATTTTGAAACTTATTTTTTTTGCAGCGAAATTTATCAAAACGTGCATTAATCCGAATAAGGTAGTCGATAAGAGGTGTGTAATCATGTTGTTCTTTCTGTGAACCTGCTGCAGGTGTCTCATTGAAATGCCAACTGAATCTATTCCAAGAACTCTTCCAAAGCTTATTATTCTACACAACAGATATTTGTTTTGATCCAAACACGACTACTGTTTGGTTGTGAAACATAAAACCTCCACACGTACTTATCTCATATGTGGGCGTCACATGGAATCGAGTCGAAAACAAACTCTCAAGCCTCCATGAGTGGAGGAAGCATGCTGTCATTGCTTCAAGTGAATTTACCAGTTTATTTTTATTTTCTGTGTAACCTGCCATGTTGCTCAGAGGCTTTTAAACAAAAATGGATGCTCTTTCTTAAAGGTTGACTTAATTAACACCTCTTCCATTAAAATAAGAGGAAAAGTAGAATGGGGTTGTGTGCAAGTAATAAATACTCACAGTAAACATACTACTTTTTTAAATCATGAATAATTTGCTAAGAAAGTGCTCCAAATGTAAACATACATGCTATCTATGATCTAAATATGAAATCTATAAACTTTTCTCAAGTAACAACATTATTATGATTTGTTTCACTCCAACACTGTGTTAATTGATCAGGGCCATGAATCCTGTATCTATATTCAGAAAGACAGAGGTAGATGTTACTGTATTAGTTATATTTATTCACAAAATTTAACATATTTACAACATTCACATCATTAAAATATTAATAATATTGTACAAAGGGGGAACGGGGGAGGGGTTTGTTTTGAGGAGTAGGAAAAGGGTGAGGGTGGCGGGGCCAAGGAGGGAAGGAGTGGGTGAGGTAAGAATGGGTGAAGGGAAACGTCTAATCATCCCTCTCTTCTTTGAGCACTGATTCGCCTTTTTCTCCTTCTCCACTTCTTCTCTCTGCTCCATCTCATCTCGGCCTCCACCTTTCTGCAGCTCAGTCCCATAGTTGGAGTCGTCTCCTCCTGATTCACCTCCAGCCTGGACTCTTCCTATGCTCCTTTTCTTTTGTAGTGCGCAAGCCCGGGCAGCCGATGTAGGGAGTTCTCCTTTTTTTGGTTTTGCATGTGATGAGCTGGTTCTTGTTAATGAGCTTAACCATCGGCCTCCTCTGTCCGACCTCCAGCAAGTTGACCAGCCCCTTTGGAGCTTGTTTTTCCTTGTCGACCTCCACCTCTCTGCTCCAGCTTGTCTCAGGCTGAGGTGGCTCCTGGTGCAGACTTGCCTCCATACTCTTGGACTTGGCCTGACACTCAGTGAGCTCGGCCATGCAGTCAATGTAGGCCCTCAAGCAAGCACGCCGTTTCGTGGTCTCTTTCTTTATGAGACCATCTTTGTCATTCAACTGATGTTGCAGCTGCTCCAACTGCTCCTTCAGAGCCTGGATCTCCTTCTCCACCTCTCTGCTCCAGCTTGTCTCAGGCTGAGGTGGCTCCTGGTGCAGACTTGCCTCCATACTCCTAGCCTTGGCCTGACACTCAGTGAGCTCAGCCATGCAGTCAATGTAGGCCCTGAGTTGAGCACGCCGTTTCTTGGTCTCCTTCTTTATGAGACCATCTTTGTCTTTTAGCTGGTGTTCCAGCTGCTCCACCATCTCCTTCAGAGCCTGGATCTCCTTCTCCTTCTCCACCTCCACCATTCTGCTCCAGCTTGTCTCAGGCTGAGGCGGCTCCTGGTGCAGACTTGCCTCCATACTCTTGGACTTGACCTGACACTCAGTGAGCTCGGCCATGCAGTCAATGTAGGCCCCCAAGCAAGCACGCCGTTTCGTGGTCTCTTTCTTTATGAGACCATCTTTGTCTTTTAGCTGGTGTTCCAGCTGCTCCACCTGCTCCTTCAGAGACAAGTTTCCATTTTTAAGAGCCATAATCTCCCTGTTGGCGCGGAGGAGTTCGGCTCTGAGGCTCAACACAATGTCTGGTTGCTGCATGTTTACAACGAGAGCAGATCTGTTTTTGTTGATGAAGCTCTTGGAACCAGTTGATGCTCTATTTTCTCTTATGTGCTGAGTGGTTTGTGAGTGATCGTCGTTCTCACGAAGTTTGCCATGAAACTCAATACTGAATGCCTGTTCTCACTGGGAAGGACAAATCTAAACTCAAATTACGCTCAAACAACTATAATTCAAAAACTATAAGTCCTATCTGTGGCACCTACTGATGGCGAAGTTTTCACGATCATTTATTTCAGTAAATACTTTTTTTCTTACTTAGATATTTTGATGACTATATTTTGATTTACATTTGAAGCAATATTATTTTGAATAATATCAATGTTATATAATGTTATTAATCTATTTAATTATATGTTTAAAACTCTTTAAAACTCACTAACTGGGGTGCACCTGTTCTCTCCCCACTGGGAAGAGACAAACCTAATATAATAATAATAAATAACAACACAGTGGAATGTTAGTCAGCTTTCCCTTGAATGCCTGCGAGAACGGTGTGTCGCGACTCGCTCTTCCTAGCTCTACTGGAGGTGCTAGCGAGGGGCTACTAGCGCTAGCTGAAGATGACACACTCGGGCTCGGAGACCGCAGGACATTAAACGCTGTACAGTCTTTCAGATCCATTGTGTGGAGACATAGCACAGAAGCATGTATAATTAAAGCCCGCAAAAAGCCAATTCATTTGCCTGAAAAAATGTTTTTATAATAATCCTTACAATTTCAATAGGGCCTCCCACTGTCTCCTACTGTTCGGTGCTCGGGCCCTAATTAAAACCCTCAAAAAGCCAATTCATTTGCCTGAAAAAAAATTATAACAAGATAAATGTTAATTACAGCTGTTGTACATTAGTGCTTTTGATTAGCTTCCTGTCCTTGTGTAACTTTGATTACCTGTAATGGAGCATGAGACTGATCGCTTGTTGACACGCCAGTACTGTTTTTCTGTGTGGTCTGAGAAAAACAAAAATATTCTGTATGACACAAACTTTTTATCGATTACATTTTTAAGCTATTTAAACATATGGAAGGATAATGGATAGCTCTACAAAATGTTTACCTTTTTCTTCTGCCGTTTGAAAACAAAAGGCTTTGTTAAAGGGCTCACATAAACTCGCCTCTTCTGATGTCTTTGTTTCCACCGCTCCAAATCCACACGGTGTCTAAAGTTAATCAAAGAGTAAATCAATGTTAATAGTTCAGCTACCGCTGAAGTACATTTCACTTGACTTATTTTATAAGAAAAAAAGTCAACAATCACAGGAATTTCATGTAGTTTATATATCAGAGCTTCAATTTTTTACCTTCTTCTTCCTCTTCATGGAGTCACTGTATTCCCTTAGAAGGGCATTCAGTGTGATCTTGTAGGTATATACAACATCGTCCAGTCTGGTAAGCCGTCTCCGTTGAAAACGGATCTTTTTGAGGTCCCACTGGCTTTTCTCCATTATCCCTTGTGTTTTATTGTCTTCGGTGTAATTCTGGAGTTCAACATGTACAGTACCTTATATAACATAAAAATTGCTTCATTCACCATATTTGCATTAAAATCTGTAATATCCAGGATTGAATAATGCAATGTTTTTCAATTTTACTAACAGATCTTTTATGTTATAGTACCTGTGTGGGTTTACGGGCAGTTCTTTTCAACCTCTTAGTAAGCCTGTCATACACAGGACCCGTTCCGTGGCGTCCAAGGTCACCTGCCAAAGGATAATGCCATTTTAATTTATTTACTGAATAAGCTTTTAAAACAAACATGTATCAAAGCACATGCCATAGAAGAGGACTAACCCAGGAGTAAGCCAGACCAAAGAGCAGCCTGAGGAAGGAAGTATTTCAGCAATGTTGGGATGAATGTTGGGCTGAAATAGACATTTGGATCCCCATCCTTCTCAAGCTCTGCCCTCTGAATGACTTCCTCAAAATGAGGTTGGAACAGTGTTGGTCCCACATCATTCTAGAAAAAATAATAAGAAATTACATTTTTTTTCTCGAGTTGGATCTTGTAAACAAATGTAAACCGTCATTGCTTAAGGATTGTAGTCAATTTGCATTTTGCAATAAATATGGATGTGAATACAGTCCTAACAAAGCCAACAATTAATTATTGCTATAAAATGGGTGGCAATTGAGACAATGATCACATACCCCAAAGTCTTGCTCCACAATGCTTTCAACAACAACCTCTGGAGATTTTGGAAGTGTTTTTCAACATTCCTCCCACTGTGGGAACTGGAAAAAACCATTGCAGCACTGATGACAACTTCATCCATGTCTTTTAGTGTTGTAGCCTGTGTCATGAGCCCAAACACATGCATTGCCAGGTGGTAATGTTGGGAGGCACTGCAACGACAAAGCTTGTAAAATTAGTATTACAGAGATTTCCCATGTTATGATGTTAGAACATTTTAAGCATATACAGCAATCACTCACTGTTTTCGGCATAGGTCCTTTGCATTTTTCATGACATGACTCAAGCAGCGATGCAAAATCGGAAGTCCTATGGAGTCCTCTTGTCCTTGTCCGGTCACAAGGTCATAATACTTGCACAGCAGTTCCTGAAGGCTCAATCCACAGAAGTTATATGAGAGTGACTGCAGGAGGACTATGGAGCCATCGCATATCAACATTGCCGGCCTTTTATTAACTTTTCTTCCGTGGAGTCTTCTTAAGTCGGTCACAAATGACCCCAGGAAATATGACAGATGTTGTGGTGTGGTCATTTGTGAGATATGTGGCCACAGGAACAGGGGAGGATCCTTTTGATGGATGTCTCACCACCATTTCATACACATACGTAGAATGGTGCAGTTTGCCCCTTTCCTTTGTGAACAATGCTGCCCGTCGCATCCAAATACACAATGTCATCTTTGCACCGCTCATAAAACAAGTTGAGAGTCTTGTCAGACCACAGCATAATGCTTTTGGGTTGCAATATTATTTTTTGTATAACTGCATCCTCTGAATCTTGCTCTTCCTCTCGCATAATTTCTAAACTAATCATTTCATTTTTGTGTCTTCTGTTTTTTTCCCGACTATTACATGAGAGCGTTTTCATGACTCCGGTTGTAGGAACCTGATCCGGATTCCACAACACTGTCTTCCAGCTTGTCCAAATTTTGTAAGTATAATGTTCTTGGCAGTTTGGTGGTGAGGATATCCGCTATGGCATCCCTTTCATCTGCACGCACCGGACGTCTTTGCAGTTCTTCGCTGTGGTGCCACACTCTGTCTCCACTGAAGGTCACAACCGCCTTGAGTGATGACTCATCTTCTACATTCACCTGAACTTCGACAGGGCAGTTATTAGAAAGACAGTAGCCTGAACAAGAAAATACAGGTGCATTTCAAGTCGACCCAATCGTTTGGACGTTGTGGTGTTTGAATGCAAAACTGCAATGTGGATGAATGCTGCGGATTCCATTAGCTATTATAACTGTCCAGTTCAGTGTTTTGAAACGCCGTTCATGCTGTGTCCTCCTGAGTTTTTTCCATTGTTTTTCAGAAAAAAAAACAAAAACAGGGTTGCTTAGGCAATGGATGAGAAAAGAATTGTTCCTGATATTCTTTTTCATCCGTGGATGATGATGTTGTGGAGCCATTGCCATTGTCTGTTGTACAATGGGACTGCAAAACACAGTAAAACATAATCAGCATCAGTGAACAAGTTGTTGTGAAGTTGCCTAATAACAGTATATGCACGTTAACCATTGTTGTCACACATTATTTACTAGAGACCTAACAGTTCTTTTGTACAACTTTCAATCACCAAGATTTGAAAAAACTGATACAGTATTCTGTATTTCATAACAATTATGTCATTATTGACCATTGCAATATTTACCTCTGCAGTTTCCGCTGGAGATGTCGATGTGTGTATTGGGCTGTTGGTGCACTGGCTCTGCAGTAATGTCATCAGGCTGTGGGGAAACTGGCCATGCTGTTATGTTGGCTGGCTGTGGGGAAACTGGCCCAGCTTTTTGTGGAGGGCTCACTGCTTCATTGATCTGAAACACATTTTGAGTGATTCTCAGAATTTTCATCTTCACATCAAAGGAAACCCTGAAAAGAATAATTAGCTTAGGAATTGATGGATTTCTTTACGAAGATATGATATATTATTAAATATTGAAATGGTAAAAGTAAAAGCTTTATTACCTTTTTGTGTCGATGATAGGCATGTTTAAGCCTCTTCCTATTGATATTGCCATTAGCAATTCCCAGATCCTGGCATGCTTCACCCCAGAAAGTTGTGTCATCCTTTTCTTCATGAAGCTTAGCTGAGGCCTGAAGCTTTTTGATGACCAACACAATAGCCTCTGCCGTAATGGAAACTCTTCTGGACTTAAATTGAAATAACAAGTTTCATTTTTGGGTCATTTATATATATTTTTTTAATTTGTAAAGGACATGTAGACAAACTTTGACAAGTTACAAGTAATTACAGTTGTAAAAATAACACTCACCTTTCCAAAGGAAGGAAAAACAAAGACTCTAAAATGGGAAAAAACATAAAGACTCATTGGAATATATTTGGGGTCTATTGATTGTATAATAAATACACATTTAAGTTCATGCTTGTGGCGATATTGGTCCTTAACATTCATTATTTTAAAGTGAATTCACCAAACATTTTAATAATACCCCAGTGAAAATGTAGCATAATGACAAAATAAAATGTCCCTTGTAAGCAAGCAAGTCTTGTCCTGACATACTGTTTTTAAATAAACAGAACATTTGAAAAAGTTGGCATTACTTTGTACTAACAAAAGAATAAGGATGAACAAAAGTATTTGTACTGTGGTATTACGGTTTGTACATGAATGTTGATTGTCAAGAGGGAAGATGTAATGTCCTAGACAACCAATTATAAAACTGGTTGATGATGATATGATATATACGATATGATGAAACGCATCATATCGTATATCTCTCCTCCGCTCATTTAAGTCCCGGGGACAGCGCTGAGCGCCACTATAGTTTAGACGTATCTGTCTCCGTCTGGTAATTTTCAATTAAATCTTTGCGTACTTACCCTCGTCGTGCTGGCATTCTGGATTGTGGATGCGCTGACAGTTTCTCACCAGAAACGAAATTCGAAAAACCAACAAGTTGCAAAGTTTGCAAAAGTTGTCGGACGAGTCGAAGGTCAGCACTGAAAACTTTTTCTAATTAGTCGCATATATGACGACTAAGACAACGGCGGAAATGCGAGTTCAAAGTTCGATCTTAAAGTTAAGGTAAATAAAAATTGCGTTTTTTATTTGTTAGATCTTTCCTTTTTTTACTGAACGAGTCAACCCCCTTATAATTATCTCTCAGTTGTCATGTAATTGGTGTCAAAACGGAGTGTCAAAGGAAGTGTCTTTTAATTAAATCTCTAAGTGTAAATGTATGAACTCTGCACTTTCCACTCTAACCTCTGAACCTGGCTGTGACACCTCAGAAGTGAATTTAACCCCGCCATCATCGGACACAGAGACACAGAGGGAAGCAGAGACAGATATCCTTGACTTGAGAAAACTGCTTTGGACTGTCGATTTAACTTCAAACTGTTCATTAATTAAATTAGGAACCGACTCTTTGGACTCACTGACTGCGGTTGCGCCGCAGATCAGCTGTCTGTCGGTTGTCTGTTGTTAACACGCACTGTGTGTCCGCTATACGGCGGAGCTGCAGGGTTATCTCCAGCATTTCCTTCAATACTAGTTAGATTATGTACTAAACACTAAGCACTTCAAATATCCTGAAATAATCTATTCCACAGTGGAAATGTTGGACTTTACTTTGAAAAACCTCTTAATCTATACAGTAAGAATGTTTGATATTCAGTATGTGGGTAGTCTGAGAGGTCCTGAACACAGGCATATCTGTCTCTCTCTGGAATTATTGAGCAAAGTCTAGTCAGGTTCATTCATCGGAGAATGAAAACAACTCAAAACACTCATCAGAGAACGGGTGTTTGTTTTTCGTAGTTTCTGAAATGCAAGTGTTGTTTTAACTGTGTAATCAACAGATGATATGTCTGAAGTGTGTCGAGTGTGTTGTCAACATAACACGTGTGACGAAGCAGATCTGGAAAACTAACTTAACGTCTTCATTGTGGAACAACGTGTTGTGTATTTCCTCTCTTCTGTCAGATGGCTGCGTGCTTTGTTGGAGCTGTGTCAGTCGAAGGAGTAAATAAAGTTCCCTGTGTAACTATGACAACTCTGGCAAATTATAATAGTGATAAATAATAATAATAAAACTATTTATATTTTGTTGTATTTTCACGAACAATGTGGTGTGGTGATACAGGCAATTACGGATGCTTCAGGAAACATCATCATTCAAAATAAAGTGCCTTTTTGTGTCAGTATCATCTTCAGACTAAATATAAAGGTGAAAGAAATCCCACCACGGGAATCGATGCGCTGTGGTCCACATAAAAGAGCCTAACATATTGACAATGGCACTGCCCACTGATGTATAGCATCACCTCTATGTTCGGATGACTGTGAAGCCTGTGAACATCTTACCATGTGTTGTTTCAGGGAGTACGCTTCACACCAACCAGGATATCAACGAGCACACGAAACGCACACTAATAGTAAGCAGGGCGCAGCGGTGTCCAAATGTGTGAAGTATGAAAGATAACTCCGAGTTTACGGGGAAATTGTGACTGTCACAAGTTAACGTGGGTGTTTTGGGTTGTTTTCATTCTCCAATGACTGAACCTGTTCATCGAGTACATCTATTAAAATCACGTCTGCTGACTTTAACCAGCAGCGACAGGAGGACACATGAAGCTTTACACGTCCAATAGAAGCACGTTCATCAACTTTACTCACAAAAACACAACACGAGCTTCCGCCTTGTTGATGTGCGGGGATGTTTTCATATGACACTTGTTTGGTGTGTGCGCATTGTAATGATCACCAGCGTCAAACGAAAGCACTTTGCGTGGAGCTGGTCACGCGTGTGTATTCTTCAACGAAGAGGAGCATCAGTTTGTGAAGCCTGGTATTAAGTATGCAGCGTTTATTCTGTGTTCGGACCATCACCAGATAACATGGGCGTTACCTGAAAGCACATCTGGTGTTATACAGCTGACGAAGCAAAGAACGCGACATTTATGTGACGCGCGATGAAGATCTCAGCGGCGTAATGAGATCGTCATCAGACCACAAGCTCATAGTGCTTCGGCTTGTTGTTTCGAATCCCATTCAAGATTTTTATACTATTTTCTTTTTTTTTTAACCATTTGATTGATATTGTTGTCTCAACGTGATGCGGACACATTACATTAACTCGTGAAGGGTTTTTGTTTGATGTTTATTCAACCAGACCTTCAGTAGATCACCGCACTTCACACAGGCGCTTTGTGAAAATGACGAATCTGCGACCGGCTCTGCAACCGACCATCAACATCTGGAAAAAAAGTAAACATATCACCAGTTGCCATGATCACCAGTTAAACTGGAACACCGGCTCATTGTGGACCCGATAGAAATGAGCTTTAAAAGCTGCGTAAGTACAAAATGTCCGCTTGCAGTCGGCGCCAAAACATTTGAAAATACAACGGGGTGCGTTCCTATGAACTCTACAATGCAGCACATAACCCCTCAACGTCTCTAATACTTTGCTGCAAAAACGGCAGGTAATCATTTTTAGCAAAGAAACAAAACCGCACGATTTTTTTAGCTTAGCTTTAGAAGTGTTTCCCCTCCTCCGGTGACGCTGTAAAACCACCCACACAACAGCATGACACAACGAACTGAAAGAGTTCAACGCTAAGCATGAAACCCACCGAGTAATTAACTGCTGGTCAGTCGTTATGACTGTAAAATATCCCCTCGGTCCCAAACAGAAGCTCGTAGTAAAGTGACAACACACGTATTTCAAGTTTGAAGAAGATGAACGTTAGCTTACCAGTGCTACCGACCGTAACCCCGCCGTCCTCAGGTGAACTCAGCTCGGCTCAGCTCCAGACGCTAGCCGACCGGGCGGAGTGGGCGAGGAGTGGGGGCGCGCACCAGGGCGCGCATTCAGGCACGAGCGGTAAACTTCGCCGATCTGGCTGCTCTAGTCCAATCAGAATGAATCTCTACTAGTCAGTGAGTGTTTGAAATTCAAACACAGCCGTTTATTTGAGCGGGAATGTAAAATTAACATTGAAATTCATTACTATTAAAAAATGTAATGTGATGTGATGTCCATGCTCATACCATGACCGCCTAGATCTAAATAGCATCTGTTCAGATTGTTTAATTGAAAGTAAATTAAATTCTGTTTGTAAATTTAGCCTTTGTTTGTAAAGATCTGGAGAGGGGGTGGCTGAGTGTTGTTGATCCAATTTCATTATGAGGTCCGTTAATTCAGTTAGACGTGTCTGTCTTTGTTTATTAGTGAACGAACAGTTCAGTAGTTATATTTGATTCTATAATAATGTATATAATGTTTTTCAGAAAAATGTCAATCTGTTTGGAAATGTACTGGATAAATCCTTCATCAGATAACAAGAGAGCATATAGCCGCCATGAGTAAACTGAATTTTGATTCGGAAAACTGAGCTCTAAAACCAGGGGGCTACGATCGGATATAACAATACTATTATACATGCATACTTTGACATTAGATAATAGCTTTTTGTCAACGAAAAAGTAATTGATATGCGAGTATGTTTGATGCATCGGAGAGAAAAATTAGTATTGTCTGGTTGATGGGAAAAGAAATCGCCACGCATCGACAGCCCGTGAACCCGTGAACCCGCAGGATGAACGGGCGTGGTCGGTCCCCCTCACGAGGTACCTGAGCCGTATGATGAGCCCTGTCCAGAATCGGGGGCTCCTCCAAGCCATTAGGACCCCCAAGAACGTTGTGTAGAACCCCGGTGATGAACTGTGTAGGATTTCCCTTTTCCAAACCCTCTGGCACTCCTATGATACGTAGATTGCATCGTCCTCCTCTATTTTCCAGATCATCAGTCTTCTCCTGTAGTTTTTTGGCTCAAATTTGCGTATCGCGTCTCCATCGCCTCCAAGCCGGTATCCAAGTCATTCAGCCCTTCGTCATGCTCACGTAGTTTGTCACTGCATTCATCTAGGGCAGTTTTTATCAGATCCGCTTGATCTCTTCACGGAGACTGCTATTCTCTTCTTGAATAACTTCCTTGACAATCTCCCGGAATGCCTGTAGCATACTAGCATCCACAGTGTTCTTGCTATAGTAGCCTTAGCCTCTGAGTCATTAGTCAGCACGGTTTTAGAAGACTTGGGAGGCATTTTTTGTTCCGAAGATTCTACCAAATACTTTGTTGACTCTCAAAATACTACAATGAAATAATTATTTAACCAGGCTAATAACGAATTATAACTTATTTATGTGTCAAAGTTGGGACCTCGTGGTTTACATGTCTAGTCCATCACGCCCTCTGTGTTAAGTTTGACTCCCTGTTCAACGTTGCCCAAAAAAACATAAAAAGTTACATAAAAGTTCACGTATATCTTAAATGAACATAGTGCCTCAAAATTCTCATCAAACTTTTCCGTAGGTCTTCTTGACCATAACGCGAGTCATGAGTCATCTGATCCTAATATTTTACTTAATGGGTTCAATAATACCTGTCAAACCACACTGGATATCATAGCCCCCATTAAAACAAGAATGAAATCCCCTATTAACACCTCTCCATGGGTTGATGACAGGCTACGAGAACTTAAAAGGCTGTGCAGAAAAAATGAACGGAAGTGGAAAAAGACCAAACTGCATGTCCACTACCTAAATATGAAAGAACTCTTAACTTCCTATAATGACAAAATAAAAATTGCAAGAGCCAACTATTTCTCGAAACTAATCACTAGTAATTACCATAATAACAAGAATTTTTTTTATCCTTAAGTGCTTGCTCATTGTGGGAACTGTTGGGTTTCTCTATAAACTTAAGGTCTTGACCTTATTATGTTATGATTTGGCTCTAAAATTCATTTTTGCCATGGACTTTTGTGTGAAGCACCTTGTAACCTCGTTTAGATAAGTGCTACACAAATAAAGTTATCATTACTATTATTACTATTATTATTATTATGACCCTACTGATATATTGTTAAATATAGGCCTACTCAATTCTAAACAGACACATCACCTGTTTTTTTAAACCCCTCATATTAACATAATTTAGCTGTATTTGTACATATTATTATCTGTAAAGTATAACATATAAATTTGTAAAATGTAATACAGTTTTATTCTGTATAAAAAAATTTTTTTTAACACTATCATGTTGTAATTTTAACTGTATTGTATTGCTTTTTGTATTACAGTTTTTCTTTGTTTAACCTACACTAATCTGTAAATTCTACAAAGAAATATGATGATTTTAGCATATTTTTACCTTAAAATTAACAGTTATGTTACGTTCAGTATTTTACAAAATATTACTGTAAGTTAAACCCTGCTTCATTGTTTTTCCATTTACAATATTTTTATGTCATGATTTACAGCACTTCACTGTTAATTTCACGGACTTTTTTTACAGTGCAGTATCTTCCAAGGCCAACACAGGTAGACACTCCCCGCCAGCAGAACAGCCATGATATACTCTTGAATGGTCTTTCATGCTCTCGTAGCTCTGTAACCTTCTCCTCTCGGAATGCCTGAGGAGGAAGGATAGTGTTTCATGTTAAAAGCGCCGGTTTCAACTGTATGCCACCAAAAAAAAAATCAAAAGACTCCGAATCAGAGCACGTGCGGTCCCCTCTCTCATATTGACTCAAACACTTTGGGTTCAAACGAGTGAAAATCTTGGAGAAAAGAGGGATGAAACGCAGAAGGAACAAGTTGATGGTTGTGTTACTTTCCAGGTTCCTTGTCATTGCATCTCTTTTTAACTGTCACCGCTGCAGAAAGGTCCGAAAATAACAAATAACAGAACACACGTTGTGTTGCATATTGCACAGCTCAGATTATAATTATGTACTCTGAACTAGTTACTGTGCATGCATTAAATAAACAAACCTCCTCTTTTGGACACAAAATGCATTCAGGGCGCCTAAATGGATATTTTTTTATGATTGATGACAATGTGCCCTGTAATATAATAAAGCTCATTTGGGTGTGAAATCCTACACATCATTTCTATGAGTCCACAAGTCACATCTACTGCTTCAGTGAGCTCCACTGCCAATAGAAAAGCTCTGGCTCTGAGATTTCTCTCTTCATCACATCACAAATTAGAGCCCCGGTTCTACTGTGGCTTTACGACTGAATCGCTAAAATCGAAATTCTGCTCGAGTGTTGACGGCGTCAGATCCCTGATCCCTCAAATATACAGGAAGACGCGAATATCAGGAGCCACTCGCTCTTGCCATGAAATAGACTGATAAGGTGAATGTTATGATCTTTAATTGATTTCACTCCCATTTCACTCATGAGGGGAGATGTAGATGGGATCTTTTTTAAGCCTGCTATCATGGCGGAAAAAGGAGGGGAGGGCAACATTAGCGAGATGTGTTAATACTTTGTGCAGTCAGGGAAATGTGAAATCACATGATTAGACCTGCATGGGAGGAAACATCTCTAGGAAATTATTCTGTTTTCATCGGGTTATTGCAGCAGTCTGTCTCATACATACCCTGTTTGTGCTATAGGGCGTGTTACACCATGTTGCATGGATAGCAAATAAAATCAACGTACACAACAGAAAGGTGCCCTCACTGCAATCACAGCTCCCTTAAGCTGGTATTAGTGGTGTTTCGACCCAGCAAATGTCTCTGGAGACACAGGATCTACTTGCGTTGGCCTATATATGTACTGAAAATGGACTTTCCAGTGAAGTAGGAGGCAGCTTGTGTCCAGCAGCTGAAAATTAAATTTACAAATGACTATTTAGCTTTATTTCAAACTCATAGGTTCATATCCATATAGAAAAACAATGATACAGAAATACAATCATCACATTTACACGTCCACAGGGATTAAAATACATCAAGCAATTTAAAAATAATGCAAACCTAATAACATAAATAACTCAGTAGAGCGCATTGGTCTGCAAACAACAGTGAGAAATTAAATCATTTCATGTTTAAAGACGCTCTATCTCCCAATGTTAAAGAAAGAGAAAATAAATTCCCCGATCTGCCTCCTGTTCCGAATACACATCAAGTTCACTGACCTCCTCTCTGACCCACATCGCACCAAGTTTCATGGAAATCTGTTCAGTTGTTGTCCAACAAACAAAAGGACAGGGGTGAAAACATAACCTCTTTGGCAGAGGAGATAATAATAAATGATGGCTTTCTTTAAATAAGTATTATTTTAAAACATGTCTGGATGGAATCTTAAATTATCTACATTTCCCAGGAGAACATGGAAAACTCCATTTGCTGTAGAAACTCATGAGATAGGATCCAAAGGTTAAAATTAAGTTCACAATAACACTGGATCCCTTCCTGTTGATGGCCCCTCCCACACATATGATTGACATTTGTTTTCTGATGTGAACAATCTGTTTAGAAACTGGGATACAGCTGTATAACTCTCCCAGAGAACACAAAAAAGACAAGAGCAGCATCATTGATGTTCCGACTTCATGGCTCATGATGCAGGACGTGTAAGGCAATTGTGTTTTCCCCCTACAGCTGGATGACGTTGTTTTACTCCAGTTAACACTGCAGACTTACTGTAGCCCAGGATACAGAAACTTGAGCCGGAAGTTTGTGCCGGATACAAGCAATGAACTGATGCATCCAATGAACTTTCTGAGGCTAAAACTAACATGTGACTCAAAAAGGTATGTCGATATAATGACATGTAAAATGTACAATAATATGACAGTTTACAAAATTAAGGAAAAGTAAATAATTATTTATCATGCATTTCTTTTCTATCACTAATTTTGGGAATGTTATGCATAATTGATAGCAGAAGATGGTAGGTATTAAAGATCTTGGGGACGCTGTTACCCACGTTTACTGCTGGTTGAGCCACAGAGTTTGGATTTTCACCCGTGTCTGCAGGTTTCTTTTATTCAGGTACTGCAGCTTCCTCCCACAGTCCACCGACTAGTGATTTATACGTCGAGGGGAGCTGAAGCCAATCCCTGCAGACGTTGGTCTTGAGGTGAATTACATCCTGGACAGGTGGCCAGTGTATCGCAGTGTAACCCTCACTGTTCGCACTCATGTTCACATGCACATTCAAGCTGAAAATCAATTATCCAATTAACCTAACGCCAACCTGCAAGTCAGTCAGGTTATTGGAAACTTTAAATAGTCCGTAGGTCTGAACGTCAGCAGGAATCTAATGGCGACCTCTCTTCTCTGTTTCGATCCTTGCATGAGAACTGCAGTATGTAAAGTGTTTGGAGCAAACATTATATTTAGGGAAGTGGAGGAGGGCAGTTGGGATGAGGGGATGGGAGACAGGATTAGGGGCGTGGAAGGATGGGAGAGGTGAAGGGGGTTAACAGGGTGAAGGGAGGTGAGCAGTTGTCTTTCTCTTCTCCTTCTTCGCCTCCTTCTCTCTTTGCTTTTTCTCTCTCTTCTCCTGCTCCTTCTTCTCTTTCAGCTCCTTCTTCAGTCTCTTTTCTTCCTCCTTCTGAGCTTTTCTTTCATCCTTTCTTCTTCTGGCCTTGTCGCTGTCTGACATGAGGGCCAGCTCCTGAAAAGACAGAGATGACACGTGTTTCATTATTTTCACTCTCAAAGTCTAAATCTGAAACAAACTCACAATCCAACAAGGTATTGTTCAAATAAAACTGAGCTGATCAGGTCACTTACCTGAAGCTTAATAGTCTTCACAATGAGGAACTTGATATCCTCATCCATCTTCTGAGATTTGATTTGTGAGTCTTCCTGCAAATTGAGCAACTTCTTCTCCGTGGCTTTAACCAGACTCTTCAGCTCCTTGATTTTTTGAAGGCAGGTCTCTTGCTCCACCTGCTCACTCCTGAGCTGATCCTCCAGAGTGTTGACTTTAAGGTCCCAGTCAGACTTAAGCTGATGGATCTGAGTCTGCATGGCCGTCAGTTTTTCCGTGAACTCAACATTCTTTTGCAAGTCCTCCTGCATGTTGAGCCACTTCTTCTCTGTGGTTTCTACCAGACCCTCCAGCTCCTTTATTCTTTGAACGCAGACGTCTTTCTCCAACTGCTCACTCCCTAGCTGATTCTCCAAAGCGTTGACTTTGAGGTTACAGTCAGTCTCGCTCTGGAGGATCTGAGTCTGTGTGGTCTTCAGTTTGGCCATGAGCTCATCATTCTTATCGCCCAGCGCGGTCTTTTCACTTTGGAAAGTGGCAATTACTTCATCTTTTTCCCTGTCGACATCCTCAACCTTCTGCTTGTACTCACGTAACTCCTCTGTTATCCTCTGAATGACAGCCTGTGGCTCTTCGGGGGGATTGTTTAGGAACTGTATATCTTTGTCCTTCACGATCAACCTCTTGTTCATTTCCCTCAGCTCGGACTCTAGTCCTCTCTGTACCAACTTGGCATTCTTCAATTTACTCTCCAATGACGCAATCCCAGCCTGCATCCGTGTCTTGTCCTTATTCCATTCACTGTCCTTGCTGTTCATCAGCACCTTAAGAGCTTTGTTCTCCAGCGACAGCTTCATATTCTTTAACTCTGAGACTTCCAGTTGTTGCAGGAGGCCTTCCATTGTTTTCTCTGAGTTTGGCTCTGTGTTGCTGTTGGAGCAGTTGTCTTGTAGACTTATGATTCTCTCAGCTGTTGACTGATCGAGTTTTCGTTGTGGTCTCGGTGTCGGACTTGTAGAGCAGTCTTGATCTTTTGTTCTGTTGCACTCTTTGATCCAACTGATAAGTGTCTTTTCAGTTGTCAGTTAAGTAGCCTGCTGATTAAAGTTGGCTTTAATGTCTTTGATCTCACTATTCAACAACAAAGGACTCTGTGTTTTACTGTGTTGCTGTTGCCTGGAAACATTAACCAAAATTGTCACACAACTCATGTGACATACTCCCTTCAAGTCTTTTTATATTAATATATTATTAAACTATATTATTATAACATTTAATCTAATAATAAACTATATAACTAAATAATGTTTTTATTCCAACCATTGACACAACTAAAAGTTATACAGATTTTTACAGATTACATGAATGCCTCAAAAATATATATTTCTGAAAACAAGTACGTCTCAGACCTCAGCAAATGATCCTGCCCATTCCCCAACACTCCAAATGGAACCATAATTAACAAAATGTACATCAGGCTGATATGTGAATCGTTTTTCAGTGATTTCAATATTTGTATTGATTATTATTTTAAGTGAGGACACATACAAGTTTGTGTGGAGTGGGGGGTAGGGAAGTGGAGGAGGGCAGTTGGGATGAGGGGATGGGAGACAGGATTAGGGGCGTGGAAGGATGGGAGAGGTGAAGGGGGTTAATAGGGTGAAGGGAGGTGAGAAGTTGTCTTTCTCTTCTCCTTCTTCGCCTCCTTCTCTCTTTGCTTTTTCTCTCTCTTCTCCTGCTCCTTCTTCTCTTTCAGCTCCTTCAATCCCATCCCATCCTTCCACGCCCCAACCTCTTGTTCATTTCCCTCAGCTCGGACTCTAGTCCTCTGTACCACCTTGGCATTCTTCAATTTACTCTCCAATGACGCAATCCCAGCCTGCATCCGTGTCTTGTCCTTATTCCATTTGCTGTCCTTGCTGTTCATCAGCACCTTAAGAGCTTTGTTCTCCAGCGACAGCTTCATATTCTTTAACTCTGAGACTTCCAGTTGTTGCAGGAGGCCTTCCATTGTTTTCTCTGAGTTTGGCTCTGTGTTGCTGTTGGAGCAGTTGTCTTGTAGACTTATGATTCTCTCAGCTGTTGACTGATCGAGTTTTCGTTGTGGTCTCTGTGTCGGACTTGTAGAGCAGTCTTGATCTTTTGTTCTGTTGCACTCTTTGATCCAACTGATAAGTGTCTTTTCAGTTGTCAGTTAAGTAGCCTGCTGATTAAAGTTGGCTTTAATGTCTTTGATCTCACTATTCAACAACAAAGGACTCTGTGTTTTATTATTAGGGCCCGAGCACCGAACAGAGTGGGAGGCCGTATTGAAATTGTAAGGATTATTATTATTTTTTTTTTTTCAGGCAAATTAATTGGCTTTTTGAGGGCTTTAACATGCTCAAATTCATACCAAAATTTGCAGAAAATTAGAAAGTGGTGAAAATCTACGTATTCTGGAGTAATTTTAAATGGGCGTGGCAAAATGGCTCAACAGCGCCCTCTGGAACGCAGCCCCTAGGTTTCCCTTTGACCGATCTTCACAAAAATCGTAGCCCAGGTGTATCATGACCAGACAAACAAAAAAGTCTCAAGGGGCATTATGGAAAACGCAACAGGAAGCCCGCCATTTTGCATTTAGTGGCCATTTTGGCCATATTCCACATTTTTACTTTGAGGTACTTGTACCAGGGCTTACATCAGATCAACTTCAAATTGAGATTAGTGTCATCTCAACAAGATGGAGATATAAACTTTCAATAATCACATTCATTTCGTATGATTTTTTTCTACGATACCTGAAATAATAGCTCGACAACTTCACACATTAGTATTAAAAAGACAGCATCACTCATCAAGTCAATCAATCAAAGTTTATTTGCATTGCTCAAATTCACAAATGTGATTTCTCTCTGTGGGGTTTACAAATCTTTCTTAAAGGACAAACATATTCACATAATACACCACTCACAACACAAATTTGGCTGTAAAACTTTCTGACACTTGTCTACTACAAAATCAGTAGTATCTGAGTAGACATAGTGATAGTGATGTGTAGGTTGAAACTCTCTCTCCATCTCAGCGTCCGCACCAGATGAATCCTTCACTGTCCCCAGCTCCACCGCTTGTCAATTCCCAGGGCACTCCCTTGCCCAAGGTCCAATTTTGCCACATTTGTAACAGGCGTCAGTTCTTCCCCGTCCCCTTCCTCTCCATCCGTGACCATTCCCTTCCCCGCTAACTTGGTTTTGATTCGCCGCCAGCTGTGCCATTTGCAGTTTCTCTGTCAATTGCGCACTCCTTCTCTTTTTCTTGTTGTTCAAGAGTTTTTCAGCACGGATAGCATGTAATTCAACTGTCCCAAGATTTGCAGACTCCCAAGCAATGCAGCTTGCTTGCACCATCTCACTGATCTCCATCTTCATCAGCAGTCTCTGCAGTTCAGAAAAGCTTCAAATTGCCCTGCTTTCTGCACTCGCCCCACTCAACACTTGTGAATGTGTGAACAATTCACGTGTGAATGATTCTTCCTTATCAGTGAATGTCAATGTTCTGCAAATCTGCTGAGTTGTTTCATCTTGGTTGTATTTAGGCCATGAATTGTCCTTTTTCCATTTTGCCGTGGAATATGGGCTGCCACATATGGAGTGGTGTATGCTGGAAGCCTGTCCACATCCTCCGCTGCAACAAGGTCGGAGTCTGGATAGAGGTTAGGGACGGCTGGAGCTGCTGCCTGCGCCCTCTGCTGCGGTAGCAGCTGAGTGTCCGACTGGTCACATCAGGCTGCACCACTGCTGGTTATGGTTGTTCTCTTGGTGGAGCTGAGTCCAGATCAGGGTGTAGTCGGAGACACTGAGACTTGGAGATTAGTTCAGTCCCTGATATTCACTTCAGTTAAACAACATTCATACGCTCCCCAATCCGGCACATTGCAGTTTAGTTTTGAGTTGCTATATCTGATTTAAACTCAGACTTCCCATGCTCGGAAAAACCACAGTCATCCTCTCTATTCTTAAACCTATTTTCTCAAATAGGTTGTCTCAGCAGTTGTGAACCCGACTCTTATTTTTTATCAATTTAAACTCTGGTTTGTTCAGCAGAATACGAAATTTGGGGAATAAATTTCTGCTGATATGGGAAAAGAACTTAAATGTTTCTTAAAACTTCTATTTTTAACCAATTCTTTTCTATTTCTTAAAATGTCTATTTTAGAATTAGTTTTCAGGTTGTTATTTTTACTTTTGCTATTAGCCTCAATGCAAACACCTACAGCTGTTCTAAACCAATGTCCCTGTCTATCGAGCTAGATGTAAAAGAACATTCAATCCCCTCCTGGTCACTAAAATATGTTGGCGAAACTACAGTTTCTATGTCATAACATGTTATTTTTATATAGATATGGTCAATTAATTCACCATCTTCTCAGTTGTTGCTTGAGTGACATATTGGATATATCCTTTGTCTGCCATAAAGTTAGAAGTATTAGAAGATTTGAAAATATTATCATTGAAATCTCCTATTACAGCAACTGTGGTACTTATCGGATCTAACCAATCAATTAACTTGGTCAGATTGTCTTTGAATTGAGACATAGGATATGATGGCAGCCGATAAATGACTGCTATCAGTATCCTGGATGTTGTGTAGTTGTACACTAAACATTCCAAACTCAAATGTGGTACTTTGATGACCTCATATGGTGAACTATCTAAACTATACATGCCAACTCCACCATGTTGTTGTTCTTGTATGTTTGCCAATGTGTGGTTACTGCTACTATAAGATGAAGTACGTGGCTGGTTTTGAAAGCTGTAACCTTGAATCTTTACAGATTCGCTTGAGAAAGCTTCTGGCAGCCATGTTTCTGTAACAGCAATACAGTTAAACTGCAAATGCTTTGTACATGACACCAAATCTGTAATATGTCGGCTTAAATTTTGTACATTCATCAAAAACAATGTGAAACTATGTGTGTTTGCATTTGTAAAGCTTGGCCTTGAAATACTTTCGACCAAGAAGGGAGGCATATTTATAATTGCATCTTTGATGTCATCCTTGCAATATATGACCCTGTCTTCAAAATCCTGTATAACCAACCCTGACAAACTTGTAACACGGCTTAATGCCACATATGCCTGTCCAGGTGCAAAGATTATTTTGAGACACACTACAGCCTCATCAACAGTTAAACCCTGTACTTTATGTACAGTACAAGCCCAAGCAAGTTTCAGTGGAAATTGCCGGCGCAAACCGCCCTTATTGGTTACTCTTTCCTCCTCTGGTCTAATACCAGTAGAGCCCATCTCAACTGCTACAGAATATGCACAACATTTCCTAATCTCTGCACCGACTTCATTGTCATCAAACTTGACATACACTGTGTCAGGAAACCTTTTATTATTACTCGGGTAAACAATATGTGTTACAATGCCACATACTCCATTTACCAGACCGTCTGCTACATCTACATTCTTAATAAGCATAACACGAGCATCAATACCCAAAGCCAGTGATTCATCCAAACACGTATTCTGTACTCGTGAATGATGACCACTCATCAACTTCAACTTGCCTGTTCTCTTACAATTTACAAAATCTTGAGCCTTTATCTCAACAAAATCAGGACCAGTCTTTGCAAGTTGGACAACATTATGCTCATTTACCTGTTTGTTAGTAGAAAATATGTGTAAAGCTGAGCTGACTTCACCAGTTTCACACCATTTCAAAATCTCAATGTCACCAGCTAACATTGGGGTCCCTTTTGAACGAGTTCTAACTCTGTTCAACAACTGGGCAAACGCGTCATCTTTTTGCCTTATAACTGTTTTTAACTCTACAACCTTAAATATAGTAGACCACAAATCAATACCTACATTATCTATATACAGCGGTTTCCCTCTAACAGGAGGCAACTGAAAAAAATCTCCAACCACAACAACACTCACATTACCAAATGGAGCAAAATCACGACTTTGTTTTATCTGACGTAATCTTCCATGGATATAAGCCAACAGGTTATGACTCACCATGGAAATGTCATCAATGATCAAAATCTTCAAACTACTATATTTAGTTTGTTGTTGAATCCTTTGATGCTGATAATGCAGGAGTGGAGTTGTTTGTTGACGGCTCAGCATCAAAGGATTCATGGTCCATGTATGTCCGAGATACAGAACCTCGTGTTTTGATGGCGTGTAATCAAACCTTGACGCCACGCCACGCACCGCGGTCACACCGTGTGACGAAAAATCGATCTTTGAGGTAGTTTTTATCTCTATCTTGTTTAGATGACATCTCAATTTGAAGTTGATCTGATGAAAGCCCTGGGACAAGTTCGCCAAAGTAAAAATGTGAAAAATGCAAAATGGCGGGCTTCCTGTTGCTTTTTTCAAAGTGCACCTCTAGAGTTTTTTGTTTGTCTGGTCATGATACACCTGTGTATCGATTTTTGTCAAGATCGGTCAATGTGAACGCGTTCCAGGGGGCGCGGGGGGCGCTGTTGAGCCATTTTGCCACGCCCATTTAAAATTACTCCAGAATATGTACATTTTCACCACTTTCAAATTTTCTGCAAACTTTGGTAATTATTTGAGCATGTTAAAGCCCTCAAAAAGCCAATTCATTTGCCTGAAAAAAAAAAAATAATCCTTACAATTTCAATAGGGCCTCCCACTCTGTTCGGTGCTCGGGCCCTAATAATAAAACACAGAGTCCTTTGTTGTTGAATAGTGAGATCAAAGACATTAAAGCCAACTTTTATCAGCAGGCTACTTAACTGACAACTGAAAAGACACTTATCAGTTGGATCAAAGAGTGCAACAGAACAAAAGATCAAGACTGCTCTACAAGTCCGACACAGAGACCACAACGAAAACTTGATCAGTCAACAGCTGAGAGAATCATAAGTCTACAAGACAAGTCTCCTACAAGTCTCCTACTGTTCGGTGCTCGGGCCCTAATTAACAAATTGCATTGTATTTCCTCAGCATACTGGCTTTAATTGTTTTTTTAAAATATAATTTTTTCTGTTTTAGATTCTTTGGTTTCTTTGTTGAGATTGTTCCATAAACTGTATATCTGTATGAATATCATGTTCAATTTAAGAAATTGAATCGAGTAAACAACATTTCTTCTTTAATGCTCTATTTTTAATTTTCTGGCAAAAACGCAACCCTGGAGTCAAACGACCCTCTCCTCTTGCCGTAGTGACGTCGCACCCAAACAAGCCCCAGTCAGCTGGTGGTTTCTGTCGGATGGTGCGAACCAGCTGGATTCTCTCATCCTAAACCACCTTTATCACAATGTCTCAGGATCTGTGGTACGTGCTGAGTTAAACGGCTGTGATACAGAAACTCGACTGTCATATGTGCGACTTAAAAAGACGTTCACAGCCCTGGTAGCTACTCTTTCTGTCGCCTGTTAGCAAGCAGGAGCTAGCTCTTCCCCATAGACATTAACGCTAACGTTAGCCTAATACAACGACTTCCAGCTTCAACAAGACATGACACACTCATCTTTGTATGTGTTGTAATGGACCGGGGCAAAGGGAAGCTTTTATTTCTTCTCTTCGTGTTCAAACTTAGTAACGTTACTAGAGTCGAAGGAGAATAATGGAGCAATGCTACAACTGTCACATGATGAATGGGACGCAACATTATCTCTCCGGTGCTTAAGGAAGTGTTGCTTAACAAAATGGAGCTAGAGGGGATTTACAGCATTAGGTTCAAGATGAAATACATTTCTGGTATTTATAGGTTGCACAGTATTAGGCAACACACACGTCTTCCCCTTATACAAATCCATTGGCCAGAGATTCACTCCTTTGTTTTCTTCATCGCCACATGAATCACCTTCTTGCCTCCTGAGTTATTATTGTGTTTGCTTGTCAGACAGCGATGGCTCTGTTTTCACGACCCCTCTGGCCCTTTCATTCACTTGTAGGTTACAGAACTACGATGCCACTTGTCGCCTGGCGCAGGAAATCGCAGAAAACATCCATGAGCGGAACAGGCAACAGAGAACAGGGGGAAACCCCGCAAAGGTGAGGTGTTTCGTTCACAGACAAAGTTCAACTGAAAATACCATTGTCTTCAAATTTCTCCTGAAATAGTCAGGTTTGTCATTAAGCCAGTCAGTGTCAATGTCTTGTCTTTGCAGATCAACATGACGCTACGGGCGTCACTGCAGAAGCTGAAACAGAATATTGCCCAGCTCAAAGAGGGCTTGTTGCGAGCTTCCTCATCTCGACGCATGTATCCTTTTTTCTAAAAAAGTGGTGGAGGTCATGAGACCATGGCTGCAGAATGGCTTATTTTGCTGAGGAAGTTTTCTGACCCAGTGAAATGACCCCAGAGTTATTTAAGTCACAGCCATGATTAAAGCTGGTTGAAATCTTTAAATGATAAGGAAAGAAGCTTCAATGCTTCATATCTTATAACTATTAGCATAGGATACACTGGATCATCCTTAATAAAAGCAAAGGAGAACATTCCTTTAAAATTTAAGGGAATGCACTATTTTACTTTCAGCAGGGAAGATGCAGTCCAACTATACTTGTGACATGACTCCAAAACTGATGAAATTGGCTGAGCTTTCCACAATTATCTACAAATATAGATTTATTCTCATGTAATCAGTTGAAAACAAGCATATTTAATTTCTTGTTCATCATTACCATAACAACAATATAGAGGCTACATATATATTGTGTCACTCTCACAATCTCCATATTGTGGAATGGAAAAAAAAATTCAGTACCTAACAAATGTCTTAGAAAGGTAAAAAACACCCATGCCAGGAGACTCAGTATACTTATGTTTGAATATAGTTTCATACAGTATTCGAATTAGTCTTTTTTATTTCATTCTTATTTTAATGGCTTGACTTGATCTACTTGTTTATTTCTTTAATGTTATTATATTATTTCAACATCTTAATCCTGTTTGGTTGTTTTGTTCTATTTTATTGTCAACAATCTTTCTTTCCCGGTATGTAATTAATGGTAAAGGCTTCCTTTTGACTTGGGAGGTGTGATTCTGTTTTGGCCAGTCAACCTTGACATTGAATTTAGGCCTTCAGCATTAAGTGTTATAGATAAACTGATTTTAAAGCAAAGAGATTTTATTAGCGCTGCAGTTGTCATCTCCTAGATTCTTTAAAATTCTCCTTTATATGTTTCTTTGACCTCTTGACTTTTTCTTTCGAGGTCAATTTGGTAAGGAAGAAAGATTCTCTGACTTTTCAACTGCAGACCATAATTACATGTTGGGATGGAGGTTTCTCTCACTTGCAGTAGCAGTTGTATTCCTATAGAGTGCATCAGAGTGTTTTAGAACATGTCTACACCCCAACACCTGAACAGTTTCCTCTTAGGAAGGTTTTGTAAGTGATGTTGACCCTTTGCATGACCTTAACACGACCTCTTCAGAATGCAGTCAGAAGCTGACAGGAGGCAGAACCTCGTCGATGACCTGCTAACCAGAGAGAAGCAGGTCAATGCCACCTTCAAGGGAGACATCGCAGAGCCAGAACCTTCCAGGTATTTAAATATAGGCAGAACATTTTATCTTAAATAAGAGGAACAACCAGTATGTACAGATCTCACAAAGCATTATCTGCTGTTATGATTCAGATTGCACCAAGGACTATATTTTTTCATTTAAACAGTTTGAAAAGTTTAAATCTCAACATAATTATCAATGTAGCACTTGACTTTCAATTCATACTCATAGTTCGCTTTTCCATCTCCTTGTAGAAGGTAGGAACTTGGTGAGTTATGCACAGAAACCAAGCCAAGCCAAGTTGCAGTCTGAAATTGTGCACATAGACAGAAGTTTGTCAAAAAAAGCAATGGGCTTTAATGACAAGCTTTTTGTTTAATTGGCCCATATATGTCACTGTTGAACAGTATTTCCTGTCTGAGATCTTCTTTTAAAATTTTTAAATCTAGCACTGATTGCCCAATTAAAAATAATGAATCCTCATTCTCTTGTCTATCTCCTTGACCAGAAAGGTCATAGGCTTTGTTTTCTGCCAGTGTTCACCAACTTCGTGTGAAAGTCTTTGCACATCCGGTCTGACCCATGTGCCATGACCTCTCCCTGTGCTATCACTTGGAAGGAAGTCTGTCTGTCTGCCATTTTGACAAGGCGCTTAACTTCATAGCTAATTCTTCATGAAGAGATTTGTTCGCTTTGCACTGTTGATCACACATTTGGCCCCTACACACCAACACACACACACACACACACAGACACACCACATGCACGTGCGCATATTTATGTCAATGTAAATTACTCATGTTGTGGGGAGTCTGTAGTCAAATTTTCCACCCTAAGCAAGTCTCCATAACTTAAACTGTTAAGTTTCAAATGGAGACATATAGTTTGACACAAGTTTGGACTTAGGTTAACTTGAGTTATAGTTTGGTTTAGGCAAGTTGTAGTCATAGTTAAGGCCAGAGTTAGTCTCCTGGAAATAAATATAACTCAACGTAATGCTTTCTGAAGTCATGGAGCCATGACTCTTTGTATGTGTGCTAATGAACAGGGATGGAAGGAGTGATTTTACAGTTTGTATCTCTCCCCTGAGCATTTGTTCTATAGAACCTGTTGACCAATGACTGTATATAAAGAAGGACGACGCGTCTCCACTTCCTTCCACTGTATAAAAACGAAGCCAAAATGTCTTGAATACGGGTGCTGCCACCTTGCACTGGTGATGTCATTTTTACTCCGTGCAGTAATGGTCATGAAGTGGAGCCACATTATTAAGGTGACACGGATGCACATGTTCAAATCAAACTCTGCTGTTAATCATGAATTCTCAGCCCCTTTTTATTGCATCAAATAACAAATTAGAAATCAAACATAAAGAATAAACACTTGTCTGTACATCAGTGTGATAAGAATGACCTACAATGACAGAAACCTTTTTTAAAAAAAATTGTATTACACGTGCAATAATGGCCCTTGTCCAAACTGATAACTTGGAGGAGGCAGGGTTTATGACATTAACCGCAGCCAGCCGCCTAAGGGTGATTGAGATGTTTGGCTTCAATTTTGGGATCTGTCATGTCATCCATCTTTATATACAGTCATTGTTATAGATGTGACCAAGGAGCTGGATGCCACAACTGTAACCCTCCTCATCATGTTATGATTGTTATGATTGGGTACCAGCTTTAAAGAACCTCTGGCAGCAGACAATCATTACTTTGTGTGTGGTTTGACCGTGAGCTGGCTAGGTGATATTTGTTTAGACAGGAAGAGGAAATGATGTCATGTTTTTTACTTTAAATCTTACTCTGGGTTACTATGCCTGTTTCCTGCTATAAATGAGTGTAAAGTTTTTTCAATGCAGAGACAGAAAAACCTGCTTCATGGCCATAGATTATTTTAAAGCAGTAACTGAAATGACAGTAGAACTACACCAAGCGGTTTGATCCGATCAGCCGAGTGTAGTGCACCACTTTCATTGAGGCCTTGAAACGAGACTGCCTTCCTGATATCTTTCACGAGCTTTGGTTTTGGGATTGATCTGCTTAGCTGTGTTTTGCACAGACTTTCATCTTTTTACAGACCACACACCCGATTACATAAAAGGCTCTTTAGAAAGAAAAAAAAAATCTCAGATGATATCTGCTAATAAATTAGCTTGGCACACTGTAATTATGTGGTCGTATGGTTTTTAGTTTGCTCATTGTGACCTAAATTTAATATTGATATGTGGTGGGTAATTTAGATTTGTGGGTAGGACCCATTCCCACTGTGTGGTCTTTGTGTGCTCTGTTTTTGACAGAATGCTTGATGGGGGTGGATTGGCCATGCTTGGATAATCTAAGCTGCTCTCTTATTTTGTGAGGAAAAGAGATGGAGGTAGCAGAGGGGACTTTAATCTAACCTGAAAACAATGTGTTTTAAGCATCTCCATTTCAGATTAAGTAAAATGAACATGGCGCCGAGATTTGAAGGCTCCGTTCACCCTGTCGCTCCTCTGACCAACCTTTCCTCAGTTATTCACTAACCTATCCTTTGTATTTGATTGCAGTGAAAATAGTTGTAATTAGTTAAATCTCGCCTGTCCAAGTCACTCAGTCAGGACCCGGCTGCTCAGGCTCCGGTGGCGGCAGTCTAGTGCTTTGTGGCTGCCAAGAGATGTGCCTGACTGGTTTTGGCACTCCCCACTCACTGGTTAATTGGATCTTCACACACTGGGAACTTGCATAGAGGAAGTGGAGGCCTGGCACACAGCGTCATAGTAATCAAACATGTCAGAGAGATTACACCGAACGCCTTGTACACCTACTCCTCTGATGGTATCAGGCTCAGCCAGCTTTGTGCATGGTTTCACAATGCTTTACTGACCACTTCAAAAGCAGCGTGAAGTAGTATTCACACTGTGAGATGCAGGAGTTGGGCTGAGCTAAAAGTTGTATCATGCAAAAAAAGACAGGAGCTAAGCAAAAGAACAACATTCAAAAGCTTTTAGGTTTTCAATTTGAAGTAGTGTGTTTTATATCACTGATCTATGCAAGCTGGATATTGTAACTCAAGCAACCTACTTAAAGTAGTGTTATTTAATGTTATTTCTAGGGTAGCAGGTTTGCATGTTCTCCTGTGTTATCTATATACTGCTGCTTCCTTCCACAGTCCAAGGACAGGCAGGTTAGATTAACTGGTGACTTCAAATTGCCTGTAGGCAGTAGGCGATTAGTTCATTCCTACCGGGGGGGGGTGGGGAGTGGTTCCCGAAGATACAGATTGGAGCTGATGGGTTGGGGGTGTGGGGGTGCTGAATCCTGACTGCCTGCTGAATAGTAAAATCTTTATGGATGGCCACCAACCACCGGCCACTGCTGCGGGTAGGATTTCTCTTGGTGCTGCCGCTGTTCAGTCTGACTGTGACAGACACAGATTTCCTCCCCTCAACCCTCTATAAAGGTTTAAGTGGTAAAGTTAATGGATGAATAAATTGATAATTACTTCGATAGTCACTGATAAGACTTCTGCGGCTCTGGTCACTCTTCCTCCCCTTCCCTCTCAGCCGACATGGTTAAATCCAGCCCTACAGAGAAACCCTGAACTCATCACCGCCAGACAGCCGCAGGAGGGGGTCAGAAGCACAGCTTTAAGCTATTAGGAGAAGAATAGTTTTAAAACCACACAGCAGTGATTAGCACTTCACAGCGCAGTGCAGAGAGTTCTCTGGTCTGTCACTTCGTCAGAGCGAAACCTCCGCAGCAGCCCACGTTCCTGTGACAGATTTACATCCACTGTTTACACTCTGCGCCAGCTAACCTGGTAACTTTCAATCATTCACAAACTTAAAAGACAAAATGAGCAAATAAATAGTTTGTCTGTGATCTGAAGGCATTTGTTGATATAAAAGAGTACAATATTGAAAAAGGGAACATGCTCCATACAGATGTGTTTGCTGTATGAGTTACACAGATGTGTATTTTACCCCAATCGCAGCCAGACATATTGACTGTGTTTACTTCTACAGCCAAATCTAACTGATGCATGATGAGTGTTTTAGACTTGTGCATTGGAATGGTGATTGACAGACAAAGAGAGCACTTTTAAAATCTACTTTCAGCTGCGGTGCACTGTTGGGTGATTTGTCTTTGAAACTTTAACAGCATTTGCTCTGCATTTTAAGTAGGAATAATAATTTCATGCTCTCCAATATAAAGTTAAATTTTAGTCTGTACTTTAGAAAAAATACTTAATGAGCTGTGGGAAACATTTGTGAAACAAAGTCTTGATATGATGATGTTTCAAAGGTCAACGTTGATGGCTGGAGGGGCAGGAGCCAGTGGGGGTGTTACAGCCAACCCCTGGCTGGTCAACGAATCAGAAGAGACCAGAGGGCTGTCGTTTGGGGAAATCAAACATCATCAACAACGAATCATTGAAGGTAATGACAAATTGTTTCATACCAGCCAAAATTTATATTATTTTCTGGCATCTTCCTTAATCAACATTAAACAGCAAATATTTATATGGCAACCATCTATAGCTCTAACATTATCCTGCATCAGTGGGGTAATATTTGTATCCCATATTTGCCCTTAAACAGCATGTATGTCATCAATATATACAGCATAAAAGCCCTATCATAAATGAATGTAACAGATAGAGTATACCACCTTTAAGGGCACATATTCAAGGGGAATTCCAGTATTTTTGTTTCTCAGTAAATTCCCAGAATAACAATGAAAGCCTTTTATTGGACGTACCATGGACTGTCACAGTTGCCCCATAAGATTACATCATAGCCAATGCCGCTGTGTCGCGGCAGCAGCCAGAAGCGTTTTAGTTTTATCACTACCACTCATTTACACACCCACATTTATAAACATAGGGCCCAGGTTGAAAAATACTGGACCTTAAAGACAGATGATGTAAAATAAACCTCACAGGAGGAGTTGATAAGCTACAACAGATATAAATAGTGTCTTGTACACCAGACATGAACTCAGCTGTATTGGCTTTGCAGATCTATGCTAACATATAAAAGGTGATCATCTAGAAGACATACTGTAAGCCCTTGTCTACTTTTTCCTTTTCTCATACTCTGACATGAGTTGAACATCCAGACGTTAGTTCACCTGTCTCCATGTGACACTTCATTGCTATGTCTCCGCTATGACTCTGGTTACTGTCGGTTTGGGATCAGAGATTCCTGTCAAGACAGTGAAACTGAACCACACTGATTTTGAGTCCCCTGTGGGACTTCTGGGGGAGTTGGGTAATGGTGAGTGCCCGGACCTGTGGTCGTAAAAAGATCCTGTGGTAGAGAGTGTGTCAAACTTGGAAACCTACAGACAGAGGCCGCAGCTTTTCTTTTCTCTCCTCTCCTGTTTTTCCTCTCCACCTTGGTCTACCACAGTTATAATAACAGGAGTAAGTCTGAGTGGGGTAAAGTACTGAATGACTCACATGTGGCACTGAGCTGGACCCCAACAGCCTGTCATCCCTATTTCCTAAGTAGTTGCTTCATTATATCACCAGCAGAGTATGCTGTAATTGCTCCCTTCTTGCAGTTGAATAAAAAAAAAAGAGGGTTGCAGCATTACTTACTACTAAATCTTTAACTGATTCTTGTGCAAATAAGTCTTTTGGTCGTCACGTTGACTATTTTCTTTGAATATTTTTCTCTGTGTTGTTTTCTGGCATTACATAATTTCTGTCACTGTGTCCAAGTCAAACGTGTGATTTAAAAAAAAAAAATTTTCCCTCTCTTCTCAGCCCAGGATGCAGGCCTGGATGCACTAGCAGCTGTCATCAGTCGACAGAAGATAATGGGCCAGGAGATTGGCAATGAGCTGGAGGAACAGAATGGTAAAGTTTTAATGTGCATGTGTGTCTGAACACATTGGTCAAAAACATTCCAGACCCATTACATACGGTAGTGTGAAAGCAATCAGACGTTTTTGTCCTGCAATGGAACGTCTTGCCTCATGTAACTTTGCTGAACAGTGATACACCCTCAAACCCTGACAAAATTGGTACCACACACACACACACACACACACACACACACACACACACACACACACACACACACACACACACACACACACACACACACACACACACACACACACACACATTACCATAAGTAGAGCAAGTGACCTCACATTTCTGTCACGACCATGTCCAGTACCAGTTATCCTTTGTCATACTTCCCGCAAAACAAAGTGATACTTCATGCCTCTAAAATTCATGGAATTTTGCAGAGTTAGAGTTTTGTGTTCTGGAAACTGAATCTACTCCGGGCTAATGGCGTTGTGACTTATTTCTGGCTAAATGCCTCTCACTAGTCCATTAATAGCCTCCATCACAGATACAAAGTGCTACATAGAACGCCGTGCATCATTCCAGACGGTTTTCCTGCTCAAAAGGCTGCTACTTGAGACGTTACACTTGTGTACGATCATTTGTCAACCGGTGAACAATTAGATCCTTTAATGCATCGCTCTCAGAAGAGAAGTGAGAGAAAGTGACACATTCACTAAGGTCGGAGGTGTCACTCATTGTCCGCAATGTTAGAGAAAGTCATAGGAAATTCATGGATCTGCCCCTTTGTCAGGATTAGTACCAGAATGTAATTTCCTGTCCCATGTTCCATCCTTCCACCAAGTTTCGTAGAAATCTGTTTTGTAGTTTGAACGTAATTCTGCTGAAAAACAAACAAGCCAACCGACAAATAAATAGATAGGGGTATAAACATGACTTCCTTGCTAGAGGGCAAAGAAGTGGTGAGGCTGACATTAGAGGACTTGTGATGGTTTCACACACGCACTTCAGAATGAGGGGCTAGACGCTACACTTGATATTTCTCCCTCCATGGTCAGTCAACTTCAACCCAGAATACACAGCTCAGAGCTTCAGTCATGAGTGGGCCAATTAAATCTGCTATTCTGAGCGAAAGAGCAACAAAGTTATACATTTCAACAGAGGGATTATTAAAGTGAAAATGGTTTTATTGGCATCGAAACCTCATCTGGATTTTCTCATATACCAGTTATTGTCTGTTTCTATCCTGGCGACCAGCTTCCAGTCGGGAGAAGAAGGTGTTGCACTCTCTTGTAATATCCTGTCTGAGCAGTTGTACCCAACCAAGTCCAGAGGTTGTATAACGGAGCGATCTCGCCGTGGAAACAGACAACCTTCCCTTCTGCTGGGAAAGGACGGCAGATGTTTGATTTTGGTCGACGCCAAGTGGAGAAAGGAGGAGAAAGTGAAGAAAGCTGATTGTTTTAGCCCGCTCTCCTGTTACTGTATTGAACTGGAGACGGATCATTGCTCTAATGCTCCGACCGGCGTGTTTTTCTTCTTGTTTTTTCAGCTTGATGTCAGTGTTTCCAATAATAAGAACCTGAGTGGGTGATGGGAGAACTGTAACTGAGAGTTAGACCAGCCTCACTGCAAGTAAGCAAGAAGGGAAATGATTTTGGCCCTGTCTGTCACTACTCCTCAACTCTTTAGGATAAATCTGATGAGCACACAACACTTTATCTCTATAGTGGCCTTAAACTAAATCTATGCCACCTGTTGTTATTGTAATCGGCTCTATAATTCATAATCTGCAATTTGTGGGTAAGCTTCAGCTTCAATAGACCGACTGACACCAGGTCATGAATCACAGGGCGTACAGGGCTCTTCCACAGCTTGTCTTTACCTCCCTGTCTTATCTCATGCCGTTTTTTCTTCTGTGCCTTTCTTCATCAGTCCTTATTTTTAGAATATCTTTCCTATTTATTTCGTATTCTGTCCCTCTCTATACCCTGTACTGTTGAGTAGTGTCAGAGATATTGGATCCCTAGTGTTTAAAAAGGCAGAAAATAAGGAAATAAAACATGTGCCGGTATAGATTCTTAAACTGCAGATATACCTTTGGCTTAAATGTAGCTGGAAAGCAGAGGCCCTAAACTGAACTATGCAAGCTTTTAATCAACTCTCAAATATTTCTTGTTACTCTTTATAGGGGCCAATCAGGAAATTTATTGAATAACAATTACAAAATAGTAGTAATATTCTTTTTTATATTTCTGTATCAGACTATATTTTTTTAGAGTCTGTTTGTCAGGCGAATGTTATCCTGCCTTGTTTGTTTTTTTCTTTCCAATCCTAAATATAGTCTATTGCTTCAGCTCTGCACTTTCACTGTTGTTTTTCCTACTTTGAAAAATCATATGCCTCAAACACGCTGATAGAACATATTGATTCTTAATATATACTACAGTGAATTACAAATACTTCAAAAATACCAATTAGAAACTGATTTGATTTGACATTTCAGTAAAGAATACTCGTACTATGCCAGTTGTTTTTACTACAAAATGAGACTTTGTGTGATGGATCTGTTTAGGGTCTGCTGCTCTATACACCCAGAAGGTCACCTATGTTCTCTTTTTATTAGTTAATCCAGTTTTTGTGTTTTAAGTTATTGGAGGATATAGTTCTATGAATTGATGTCCTCTGATGATTATTGATTCATACAGCTTTGTATGTGCTTTGTTTCTTACTTGTATTAAATGTCCAAATCTACAAAGTAAAAAGAGGACATTCTAATGTGTGAGTCAGAGAAAAGTTATTAGTTATAAAGCAGGAAAAAATGTTCCTTGCTGACCTTGACAGTTGAAGCGTAACCTTGGCGTCCATCCGCTTTCCGTCTTGCGGGGTTCCTTTTTCCCCCCCGATCACTGTTCTGTAGCGGTGTTTTCCTATAAATAGTTTAAGCTCTTTGTAGTTTGGCTGCTCAAGTGGAGCTCATGACCCAAGTGCAGTGGAGGTTGCAGTCATTTCCTTTTTCGGGAGACAATTCCGGCTGAGGTCAGCAAGGAAGATGACCCTTTTCAGAGGTTTAGAGACGAACCCAAAGCCCCCAGTCACTCCCCTCTCAATCTTAACTGCATCACAATGGACTGAAATGTAGAAATAAGTAAGCAGACCTGGGTTTGCAGTATCTTCCAATCCTACTTGCCAGCGAAAACAAATTCCGCCATTATGGATAAAATTAGCTCGACAATGTTCTGTCATCAGGTTTTTTATAATTCTTACATTATGTTCCCAGAGATTAGTATATTTTCATTTCCACGTTAAATGTTGCAGAAAATACTCCAGCACATACCGACTGAAATGACTTGTATCTGGAGTTTTCTTCCTCCCCACCATGAAAAGTCAACATTATTTCACTTTATTGCTGTTGATATTTCTCAGATTAGAACATGACATCAGTCCATGTCTTGTACTTGTGGGTGACAGACAGCGTCTAGCTTGTTAAAACTGCTTTTGAAAGAGGCGTCAAGAGTTTGAGGCAGATTTTTAAGGGCTTCATCTGAATTGTTGTTGACTTGTTGAATTCTTGGCCGATGTCCTTCCTCCAAGTTTGGTGGAAATCTTTCGAGCAGATTTAGCATAATCCTGCTGATAAACAAACAGACAATGGTGAAAACACAACAGCCTTTGTAGAGGCAAATATGGAATAAATCAGTTTTGTATATCGATGTTCTCACAGCCTCATCAGGTGTGATGTGCTTTGGCGGGATCAATAGAATAAACAAAGTTCAGCAGGAGTTTCTGGATGAACTAAATTAGCTCCTCAGAGTTCATTAACAATTCAAATGACTTAAGACCATTCATTCCATGTCCACATCCAGACCTCTGACAGCTCTAGCAGATGTGTTCTCAGGTGCACTAACACAACTGCGGCCTTTTCCATGTCCTGACCTCTTTTTTCCTATACTTGATAAAAAATACTTCTGGCCGCTTGGTATTTCTCCAATCTTCACGGAGAACACAGTCACAGCCACATAATTTGTATATCCGCGACTGGAGAGAAACAGACCTTCATTGGGATTTGAAACGAGGGTCTGGAACAAATTGTAGATGGATCCAAGAGATGTTTTCATTTAGGGACTGCAACAGGTCTGACCACATGTGCACTCTGGTTTTGTCTGAGACTTGGAGCTCAGAAGAGTGGATCTCTGTTTTTGGTGTGACATTGAATAATAATAATACATTTTATTTCACGGTGCCTTTCACCCAAGGACATTGTACAATGCATCATATGTGAAAACATGAATAACAAAAGTTGCACCAAAGGCTCAAATCAATTCTTATTTTGACAAACTTTACCTCCACTATTATCTAATGTAATACAGCATGAGTGAAAAATACTGTATACACTATGTATATATGCAATAAGTGAAACTTGTACCTATAGTGGTGATTTTCATTCCCATGTGCATACATAGTATCAACAAAAGGCATCTATGAAGTGAAATTAATTGTGATGTTTACCTTCTCTTTAAAGCTAAATGTTTGCTTCTCCCCTATCTCTGCCAATAATAAATAATGACAACAAACTTTATTTAGCATATATATAGAGTTTAAATAAATTTCAATGGGAGCTTCTGTTGCATAAAGGAAAGCCTGATACTTTTATCAGGCTATTTTTTTTCTTCGTAGTTGTCATTTGTGTTGTTTCCATTGTTTTGCTCTTTAGGGATTTAAGGTGTCATTCATGCAGCCTTTATACATGAAAAACTGGCTGTTGCATTGCCTCAGTTAGTGACCTTTTGGTAATGGGAGTGTTTTCACTGCACCTTGTGTTCCAGCCTGATTATTCACAGGTAATTGTGTGTTAGTTGCCAATCATTGTCTGACTTTTTAAGCCAGCTGCTAAAAAAAACAAAATAGGCTTCGCTTCCATAATGGGTCTTCGTTTCTGGTTAATAATTAGATCAGTGATTTGATTCTGCATCAGCGGGGGCCAAGCTGGGCAGCACTAATGACTTCCAAATAAACAGCAGAGCTGAGAGGAGCAGGGCACTTACTGCTGCAACGCAGTGACATCAGCAGTTTCACCGCAGAGCTCAGCCCCCTGCCTGCTGCTGCTTTCAGAAACAGCTCAGTGAGCAAATAAACCGTACTAATGATGACACTCAGCAGAAAGTCAGCGTGGTCGCAGTTGTGGATTGATTTATTGTTTGTTTGATTTGCTCTGTTTGAGATTGAGGCTGGCAGTAGTGAGTAGTGTTTTCCAGAGTCATGATGTGATGTTCAAGTGAGTATTGTGTCACCAGAGGAATGAGACCATCGTCTTGTCGTGTGACCACCAGATTAGCTGAGTGATGTTTGACGTTGTGAATGATTGAGAACGATAGATGATGGAGGGATAACTCCTTACGCTTTCAGTGATGGTCTTTGGTCTTGCTGCTCTTTAAGTAGAGTAAAGGCGATGTTTCCTTAAACCTACTATTTACATATAGGTATGTCATATGTCCTTATCTTTTTGTTTAAGTTTGGCTGCAACTAAAATAAATTTGGTTTTATCAGAAATAAAAAACAGCTGTATGTCAAAAAGTCAGTGAGTCAGACCCAGTTTTTGGTTGGATTTAGCATTTTTCACTTGTGATTATTAACTAAAGTTTAATATGATCAAGGTTTGCTATTCCAGACTCATGTGCACGGTGTTCAGACTGAAATCACAACAGAAATTTTCAGGGTACATTTAAAAAGTGACTTATTAACAGGTGATCATTACTGATGAATGACAGCACAGGACAGAACAGCTTTTTTAAAGATTATTTGGGGGGTATTTTATGGTTTTATTTGAAAGTAACAGGAAGTGTCCCGGGAGTCAGAACCGGGGTCTTGCTGCTCACTGCACTAACCAAGCAACTATCAGGTCGTGGAAGATCAACATCTCTACTTGTTATGGCCCAGCGACTTCTGCTGCATACTATTGATGACATCACGCATTGAAATGAAGATTCTTTTCAACTGCCTGTCAAAACAAAAGTATATTCTCATTTGCATCTACTCTTTAATATTTATTGAATGATTTTATATACAGCACCAGTAATATGTACATTGATTACAGTTCATGCCGTTGCGTTTGAGGTGTACAAAGGCAACTGGACTTGCTTGTGTTTTCTTGAGGACGTTTCACATCTCACCCAAGAGGCTTCTTCAGTTCTGACGTCTTCAGAAAACACAAGAAAGCTGAGTTGCCGACATACACTTTTACTTTTGGAAATACCATGATCTGGATGACTGAGAGTCTTCTCAGACTTAAGGTTATCACAGTTTCATCGACAATATTGACTCATTTCTAGACATTTTTCTGTCTGTTGTGTAAGGGGATATCAGGGTACATTAAGAATCCTCTACCCCACTGCTCAGTGGATCAAATGATCCTGACTCTGCATGTTTGCGGGAGCTTATGTTTCTTTGGGGTGATTTTAGCTCGAAGTGGTAAAGGAGAAAGTTTGATCGACTCAAGTTTTGCCTGTTTAGCACAACATTGGCGCCAACACACGCAAAGCTGTTTTTCTTTTGTTTTTAATCAAGCACCGTTTGCATCTAATTTTCAAGGTGGAAGGCACAGGGTAGTTTTGAAGTTGGTTTTGATGGAGATAGATGGATATTTCCTTGAAAATTCCTGATGTCAGTGTAGCAAAGTCTAAACTGCACCCTTTCTCCTTGAAGTAGCAGCCATGTCATCCTAGAGTGGAAATAGATCAATAATGAATTACATCAAAATAAATGTTTTGAATCCAGAGATAACAATTTTAAGCGATCCTGCTTCGCCAATGACGGGTCGTATAGGAGACGCCTTTGTGAACACACGCACTCGTTCACCCACCGCAGACTATGTGTTTGATAGAGCACCTTGAGAAGTCCAGTATGATGCAGGAGAGAGGTGTGGTCCGTTCTGCTCTGCTCATCTGCAGACCCGGATCACATCCAGATGTCCACCGACAGGGCCGCGCAGAGACTGGGCGAGGTTGTTTCCTTTCCACTCCCTGCGCCACATGTCCTCAACAACATGCATGGCCACCAAACTGGCAGTTTATCACAAGCTATCAATTGAGCAGTATCCCTGAAAATATGTACTCTAATAAGGAGGGGGGAGAAAAATACGGGAAGGTATGATTTCACTGGTTCTTTCCCACCACTGTCTGTAAAGCTAGATGACACAACACTTGGAAACAATCACTTTATAGACTGTGTGTGTTCTTTGAAGGGATTGGTCTTATTACTGTCTTTTATACAGTTATGGGTTTATTAAGGGTTTTTGTGTGATGCTCTCTGACCTCAGATTCCCTAATATCATACAACTTATTATTACCTCCAACAAGGAGGTTATGATTTCGTCTACATTTATTTGTTAGCAGGATTATACAAAAACTACAAATTTTCTACTACTCAGGATTATGCAAAAACTAAGTTTGTGAAAGGTTGGAAGAAGGAAGAACTCATAAAGTTTTGGTGTTTTCATTCTTTCATTAATTTCTTAGAGAATAATTAATGGATTTTGATTTAAAAGAATCCGACTTGTTTAGGGGACTTGTATTTTAGAGTGTGTGAAATTTGGTGCAGATCCAAGTAAAATTCTAGATCTGATGAATTCATATGTGGTTTCATAAGGGGGCTGTTGGGCCTTGGCGGAGCTATACACTCTACTGAGAGCCATTCTAGTTATTAATTGCATTGATCTTTACATAATTACATCATGTTTTTATTGGATGCAAGATATATTGTATATTTAACACTACATAAAGACATTTATTTAAACAAAGGCAAAATGAGTGCCGTAACTAAAGTCAACTATGGAGTCATGAAACTTAATATTTAGTTCATACATGTGCTCCATGTTCTGGTCATTTGTAGCTGCAGCACTTTGCAAGGTGTAAAGCCAAAACCTCATTTAATACAATATATTATATAAATGTCAACTCTAACTATTTTGAAAAACGGTTTATAATTATTATTAACCTTAATATTGTGTGATTACAGTTTTGTCTTCTTTAATGTAAATCCTATGTCATATATTAAATGCTAATAAAGTTTTGTCCTGCAGCTAATAATACATAATGAAATGACAGATGTAGTCATTGAAAGCAGCCTTTTACATAACTCTTACTATGGTCATGCGCATGAGAATTATGTGGAAAATCCTACATTATAACTGTAAAAGGAACAGGAGCACGAGGTGACAGTGTGTAGAAATAGTTCATAAATCATTTGAAGTATCAGCCATTATGTAGCTGTTACTGTGACCACTGTTCAGTATTACCTCACTGGATTACCTGCTCTAAAGGAGGATGTTGAGATTTGTCTACATTTTGTTTGCACAGCCAAGGCGCTGCTATATTTTGGGAGAATGGCCTAGTGCGTGTGGTATGTGTACAATTTAACGGCAAAGTGATGTTGATACTGTGCTGTAATTTTTCCCCAGAGAGCTCTTGTGGGCAGATTGTCCAGGGGAAGCACATTAGCCATATGTGTTGGTGGTATTGGTGGTTGGGAACCTCTGCAATTTCAGCTGCCAGTTCCTTTGGCTCCGGGCGAAGGATTCCCTGCCATTTAATGGTACCTTACACTGACTCAGGCTTGGCTCGGCAGGTTGCTTTTTGGCTAACGCAAGTGACGGCGGGAACAAATCTCCCCCTGTGTTTATTTAATTGCTAACCGCTCCGGTTTGGAGGCCACGTTCAAAGGGCCGACGAGCAGAGAGCTGCCTTGCGTTCCCCTCAGCCTCAGGGTAGCATGGGTCATCCCAAATAATGAGTGGAAGGACTTACTTTACCAAGTCTACCTCAACCCAAATGTGGTTCCCATTTAAGCGCAGGGGGAAGATTGCACCTTCATCCGCTGAGTGTTTTTATGTGTTTATGTGTGTGGACATACATCTGTTCTTTAGCAGCATACACACTAGTCTCAGGGCACGCACACAACTCTGTGTGTGTGTGTGTAAGTGCACCAAAGTGAGTGTGTATATTTGAGAGTGTAAGTGCCTTGTCTGAGTGTGAGATCATTGTGTTTGTACTGAAAGTGTATTCCATATGTCCAGCACATGTTGTCAGGTTGTGATTGGCACACCGGCCACATTTATATCTGCATGAGGAGCATGGAGGCCACTGGCCAGTCTGTGATGGGATGGAGTTTTAGGTTGTCATTAGTGCAGGACCTCACACACACACACACAAACTGACAGAACACACTTTTGTGCTTGAGAGCAGGGTGGGCTAATCTTACAGATGCACTGTACAAAGACAGTTCGGCGAAGGAGGGTAAGATTTCCCAATTTGAGTGAGGGAATGAGACGGAAAGAGGTCGAGGGAAAGAAGTAACGATCTAGAGTCTGAGAAGGTGGGTTAGATAAATGAAAAGTCACTCAACTCACTTATGAGGAACTCAATTAAAGATTTAGAATAAGAATGAACACGTGAAATTGTTAAAGATGGAAATAATATTTATTTATCGACCATTTTTCAACATCCAGGTAATAAAGTGCTTCAGACTTGGCAGCGAATATCATAATTGTCAAGAAAAACTTCAACAGTTTGTGCTGGCTGTGTTTACACATGCATTTGTGTTGATTGTGTTGATTATTATTATTAGCATTGTTTTGACTACATTGACTGTTTTGATTTGTCTGCTTTACACAAGCTGATCTCAGATTACATTTTTTAAAGAGTTTCTTTAATGATAACGCTGGGCTTTTATATATTGATGTTTGTCATTGATGCTTTATACTAAATTATTTGCACAGGCAGCTCTAGACATAACATGTACATTGTTATTACACTGAAGAGGTTTTTAAAGGAAGTGTATTGAAGACATTTCTTGACCTCACCCACCTAACCTTCAAAGTGATTCTGCTGGAAACTGTTGCGAGTCTTTAATCTTGCTGTAAAAACGTGTCACCTTTCAAGTTGGAAATACTTTACACCCGTTCCATTTATTCTGTCATCTGATAACCCAGCATGTGTGCAGTCAGACGCAATCTACAGACCAAACAGAGGATGAGACTCACCCGAGACAAAAGGCGAAAAAACACAAACAACGACCCGGGTTTGACTCACAAGTAAAACAAGAGGCTCTTTATTGGCCTCTTTTTTGTGTAAAATGTTTTATGTGTTATAAGCGCTTCATAGATGAACAAACACGTGCCCCTTAAAAGGCTTTTGATCTGTTATCTAATCATTCTCATCTGTTTCACTCTTGGCTTAATACCAGTCTCCCGTTTGGTTTCCAACCTTCTGTTGTTACACATTTCGGAGGGAATCTGCTCTAAGTGGTTTGACACACACACACACACACACACACACACACACACACACACACACACACACACACACACACACACACACACACACACACACACACACACACACACACACACACACAGTTTATTAAAAATATCTAATATAATTTTGCAGATTTTGTTTTGTATTGTATTATAGAATAAAATGGAATAGAATAGAACTTTATTCTCCACCCAAGTGGAAAATTTTCTTCGTGTACCAATAAACAAACAATTATAAAAACTTTCAACAATGACAAACACAGTCATTAAAACAAGTGACAACATAAAACAACATAATAATAAGAATGGGCAGTCAGTAAATGACAGATGACACATGACAGATCAATGTTTAGTGACCATGTAAACACTATAACCATTCCTTCTTTTAAACCTTCAGCAGTAACACACAAATCTGCAGATGTCCTGCAAGAGATTTATTTTTAAACCTAACATTAGATTAGAAAATTGATCAAATAAATGATAATAACAAAAGCGTTCTTGCTGCTGCTGCACTTAAACATTCGAGTCAATCTCTGTCACAATCTTTTTATATTAAATTCAAATAGGAGGAATCGTAAGTCAGAATCCAGAGCCATCTCTCTCCTTCATGCAGCCCACACATGAAGCCACTAGTGGGCAGTAGAGGCCCTGACCAGTTGTGAACCTCAGTGAAAACACTCATGCTTACAACTACCTAGTGAAATGATTCATGGCTTTGTGCTTTTTCATCTGTGGGATAGATGTGTTGTGGTGGTGGAAAGATGCAAGTTTGCATGGTGGGTAACCAGGAAGTTGTAGGATCTTACACAGGGTTTGTAAATTAGTTTGACTTCCTTTGAGGAGGTTTCTTTTTTCTACCTCCACCGTTCAGCGTCATCTCCTTTTCGCTCATCAGCTGGAGAAGCTGGGCAATTCCATGACGGCTGTAGGTGCAGCTGTTCAAATGGCTGCAGTACATGAGATTTTTGCTGTGCTGTTAGTGTGTGTTATTCATTCATGGGTATTGTCCGTATGCATGTGGTTTTACTCTCTGTGTCGAAGGGTCAGTGCACGTGGCCCAAAGTGGAGCATGTGCTCCCTGCATCATATTTTGGCTGTTTGCTCAGTGCCCTGCACCACTCCTGGCTGTCCACGAGCGATGTGGGAGGCTGTTTCCTCTCAGGATGGGAAGTTGTTTCAGCCGTGCTATTGGCCAAACATTTACTCTGGCCTCCATCTGCAGAGCGAAATTACCCTAAATACACCACATGCTCGCAAAGATTTGCAGCAATTATTTGCATCTCGTCTGTACCCCCCCCCAGGCCTGTCAAGTGTTTCCCACCTCAGTCTTCACTAATTTCTTATTCAGATATGTGTCACTGGTGTTTTCAAGCGTATCGTCATTCTTGTTTTATTATGAGAAAATACGATTGGCGTGGCAGGTACGCAAAATTGTGCACAACTGACAGAGATAAAAACAGTTGTTGGATGCATATGTAATGCTGGGATTTGTATTTACTGCCATGTTCTCTGATTTCAACAATGTGCTTCTTCACATTTCCTACTATGCTATTTCTGTCACTTACAATTACACTATAAGAATAGTTGTCACTGAGAGCCTTGTTTCTTCTTGCTTAGGGACACTTTTACATGTTGCCGTTCAGCTGCAAGTGTTGTAATCTTGTGCGGCTTCAAAACAGTTTGATATCTGCATAAAACTATACTGCCATGCCTTAATGTGATGATTTTCGAATCCATCATAACACTTGAACTTCATTTGAAGCAAGCTTTAAGAGGTTTTAGTGCATCGTGTCGGCGAATGCAAGTGGCCAGAGGCATTATGTTTTCAGGTTGTCTGTCCGTCTGTCACATTTGTGTGAACACAATATCTCAGGAACGCCTTGAGGACATTCAGTTTGACTCAAAGATGAAGATATACGATTTTGGTTCTCAATGGTCACTTGGGTTAGGGTCTCAAAAAACATGTTTTCATTGTGAATGCAATAATCCCAAGAACACCTCTAGGGAATCCTTCTAAATTTGTGACAAACATTCACTTGGAGTCGAAGAGGAATCGGTTTGATTTTGTTGACCAAAGGTCATATGTCAAGGTCATGGTGACCTCATGTTGTTGTTTTCACTAGTACTCAGAGATTAATTGATTATATTTCACTGGTCAAAGGTCACGATGACCTCATATGAATCTCGAAATAAAACGTGTATTTATAGACTGAAACTGCACTGGTTGGCGGAGGCATCATACAACCACAGGATGGTAGTTGTTACACCTGCTTGTTATCTTGCTATAATCTACTCCTTATTGTTTTCAAGCTCCTAATAGACCTCTCTATCAGAGGCACCACTGATTAGGACTTTGAATTTAAGATCCACATTGAAGGAGTCTTCTAAAGGAAGCTCATGCATAGTGCATGATCCAAAGTAAAGTCCAGATTTCATCCCACCTTATCTGAGAATTTTCCAGGCTGAACAACAACATGGTGATGTTTCATGTTCCGTGTCCCCACTGATCTTCAGCAGATAAATACCAGCTGGCCCTGAACTCTGTTTTTCCACAATAAAACATCTGTACCAGGGGTGATACAGCTCTGTATCTGTTCCTGCTCCTGTTCCCCCTCTGAACAGCGCGTGGGTTAACACTGTCTGGGACACAAATGCTTGTCGGAAGCGTGTCATATCCGGGAAGCGTGAGCGTGTGCCTTCCACTATTCGGGGTGTGCCTGTCTGCGTAACGCTCTCAGACCAGAGTGTGTATACATGTGCGTTTGTGTCAGCGTCTGTGCGTGAGAGCATACGTGTCTCCATGCGTGTGAGTGCATTATGAGTGAAACAGGGTCTGGCATGAAGATCAAAGTCCCTCCATAACTCCTTAGTCAGTCAGTCCGCTGGCAGGCCAGCTAACGTGTTGCTGGGAAGCTCCACTCACCACAGGGGAGGTTGAGTTATTAGACTCAGATCATTTCCATTAACACAAAGTTGTTCAGTGACACTATTTTCTTGGTCTCTCTCCTTTTTGTGTTTATGAAAATATGTTTACAGCTTGGTCTTAATTAATGAAACTAATATGTAATATTTTTGAAATATGCCTTTGATACTTAAGTACAAACACAACAGAGTAGATTCAATCTTGCAACGTTAAAGAAAGTGAAAATAGATCCTGGATCTGCCTCCTGACCTGGATCCGAACCAAAGTTTTATCCATTCTTTCTTGACCCATACCTTCCACAGAATTTCGTTGGAAATACAGTTGTTTTTGTGTAATCTTGCTGATAAACCAACAAACATACAAATGGACAGGGCTAAAAACAACCTCCTGGGTGGAGGTAAAAACCTACAATTGTCACTGTCTTACTGAAAAATCATAAATCTGACTTAAAGATTCAGTGTAAGATTTAGGTGAGAGGAATCTATTGGCTGAAATTGTTGCCATCATTTTTACAGTAACCCAAACTGGACAAACTAAACACCTTGTGAGTTTTTATGACAACTGAAGGCTACCGCATGTTCTCTTTCATGGTTGGAAGGGGAGGGTGAGATAACGAGTATTCAGCTGCAAAATGACACTTTACCACTAGATGTCACTAAATTCTGCACACTGAGCCTTTAATATTAATTATACCTTTTATTTATTGGCTGTGCAATCTACGGGTTTGTTTGAGAGAAGTCCTGGTAAAGGTGTATTTTAAACGACTGCAGTTTCCGTTTGCAACCATAAAATCACTCACTGTCATAAAATGAACTGGAAAAAGAAAGAAACTTGAAAATTTACTTTTCTCATCACATGGATGTCTGAAATTACTTTTACCAGACTTTGTGTTGGTACATTACAGATGAAGTCATATTAAAGCAGGTGAAATGCTAATGCTTTGAATGTATTATAATTTAAAGGAGAATGCAATTACCAGATTGCTCAGTACATACAGCGACAACTGTGTGTGAGTCCTGAAAGAACTTAACTGTTCTCACGTTCTATGAACCTCTTTCAATCAAACTTCTTCTGTTTCAGATATTTCATTAGCTCCAAGCATCTCAATATGCCCTCTTGGGTGTCCTTGCTAATGACGTGTGATGGTAGTGATGAAGTGTAACAGCAGCTGGTTTGGAGGTGCTCTGCCAGTGACAGGGTGGTCCCTGCCTCACACTGCTGCCTCCGCCTCTGCCGCAGCCGACACCGCCGTTGCTGCTGCTGCTGCTGCTGCTGCTGCTGCTAATGCTAATGCTGCCGCTGCTGGCACCCTCATGCTCATCATGCACACATTGTTCAGTGGCACCTGGCCATAAGAGGGGAAATGGCAGAAAGCCTAGTGATGATCAGACTTCTCCCCATCACTTCTGTTGCTCTTTGCACTGTTTTTAAACCCTTATCATTAATCCTCAAAATGGCAGATCACATTGCTGATTATGTATTGATTTTTTAATGCAGCGGTATAAGATCAGTACTCGATCAAGTCCAGGTACTGGAATTGGTGTCACGAAGTGAAAAATTAAAAATGGTATCTGAACATCTCATGCACGGCAACGAGCTCATAATTGCAAACCTTATTTCACTCAACACATCTCTAAGAGTCCTGACAACATGTCCTATTCTGCTGATGAGGTTTTGTTTTCATTCAGCCGGTATGATAAAATGACAGCTTGACTCCCTTGTTTTTTCTGTTTATGTGCACAGGGCTGATCATTTCCAGTGTTTGCTGACTTGAAGTATAGCCAGGTTGTTTAAAAGATGATTCAGTGGTGTTGTAGCCATGCTGTTCTCCCGAAAGCCCCAGATTTCCTCTGTTCAAGGATACATTGTGTTGTTCTATTGATGCATCACAGAATGGGCAACTATTGGAAGAAAGGAATATAGAAAATACATAATGAAAAAACAAATACTGTCAAATGACTCCATAGTTATGCAAAATTTGAAGTGATGGAATATAGACAAGCGTCATGTCAGGGTGAAAGAATATGGATAATGTTATTGCTGCCAAGAAGCCTATGTTTTAGTCAGTGTTGTTGTTTAGCAGGATTACACAAAAACTTCTTAACTGATGGAGGGGTATAAGGCATGAACGAAGGAAGAACCCATCAAGCTTTGATGCAGATCTAGTTCAGGGCGTGGATCCAGTATTTCATTTTTCACCTTTAATATTGTGAGATATGCAATTTGAAATTTGGTGCTGATCCAAATAAAAGTCCTGATCTTGTGAATTTAAATTTGGTTTCTTGAGGGGACTATTGGACCTTGATGGAGGTATGCACTCTACAAGGAGCCAGTCTAGTTATTAGTTCATTTTAAGGGAATGACTCTGTTGACTGAGCTTATGCCTTTAAAACCATGTCTAAAATATGTATGTACAAAAAGTGTACACAGAACTTTTGTAGACTGTAATTTACTTATCTTTGTCTCTTAGCCAGTACAACCTCCATTGGCTGTATGTGCTACGATTTGAACGAGTGTAGTTTTTTCTCAATTTTTCTTCAAATAGAGGTTCAGCTTTGAGAAAGTCATTCATCAGCTGGTCATTCTTTTTGGTGTCCATCATTCTCAATGATGGATCTTATAGCAGGGTTATAGAGGTGAAACTCTCTGTGGACACACAGCCGGTTTCAATTTCATAATCGCCACACAAATGGTTAGTATTAAGGCTGGAAATGTGGAGGTCGTATATGTAATGGCTATCAAAGTGGTCAGTCACTACTGTTCCAGCTATTTGATACTGATATCCTTAAAAGCCCTGCTCTGGTTTGGTTTGGATTGTTTTGAGTAATTTGTCATTTTTATACTTGATTCTGATTTGTTGGAGAGTGTGCAGTCAGATATTATAATAACTGCTTTGTTTTGCGGTAACAGCATCAGTTATATTCTAAATGAATATTCAGAGGTGGAAGACTACTTCTTGCAGCTGTCAGTGGGCTAAGACTGCTCCTGCTGGAGTAGTAAAGTTACATTTATTCAACCTTGACAAAGACAGTGCCAACACAAAGTTTTCATTGAAAGAGTGTTTTGCCACACAATATGAATAACAACATTTCGATTCATTTGGATGGACTATGAGATTCATTGGGGCCGGGGGCGGCTGATGATGTCCAGCGGTGAGACTAATCTGTACACATGTGGCTCTGCACTTCAGAAGGCCAGATGTTTGGAGGCTAGATTGCGTGTACGGTGTTGTCCTCACAAACCCCACCAGCACATGTGCACACAAAATACACACAAAACAAGATTGATGCCAAGAAGACACACTACATACTCCAGAGCGAGGTCTATACCATTATTCACATAAAGCATGGATCAGTGTATTGTGAGATGGAGTCCGTGTTTACGTATGCGCTGCCAGTTTGTTCTGATTTTAGGATATTACCTCCTCTATTTCTAAGGGAGTTGTATAAAGTAGGCAATTAAAAGTTTAGCAACATTATTAGCCACATTTCCCATCTTGTTTGGTTCACGTTTTGCATCTCGCCAACAAAAGCCTGTGATTGGCGCTAGATTGGCAGTCGCCAATCCCAATGTATGAGCTCCTCGAAGACGCGATTTGAGTCTTGCATATGCGTCATAGACTCCAATCAAATTTCCAGCCTATTGGAAATCTAGTCGGAGTTGGCGACAGCTCGGGCTAAACCCATTAAATCAGAGTGCAGAAGTGGGAGAAGGTGGTCATGGTACATGTATTGGTGAGATGCCATCTGAACTTTTATGCAGCACATGTCTGTAATTGGGGAAAACAAGCCTTAAACATGCATGTGAGGAACGGGGTGACACCAACTCAGTGCAGCTACATCGGGTTCGGGTCGGGTGCAGACTGTGCTAGGTTTAGACAGAACTGATGGCCACTGGACCGTTTTACCTCTCATCCAGCTTGATTTACCATTCTGTAGGATGTAGGATGACACATAGCAGGAGGATCAGTCAAACTCACAGTATCACTTTCCATGTGTATTTGGAAACCAGACATATGAGTGGGGGGTTTCTCCTGATGTGTAGTATGTGACCCTCACCGCCATTCAATCCTCTCAGAACGACTCAAGACAGCTACAAGTGTGAACTCTGCTTAAGTGAGCTTTTCAGTGCATCATATTCTTTTTGTGTCAGAGAAATGTGACTTAATATTCACTGATTTCTAATGAATCTCATTTTGAGTGGTTGGCCCCTTGTTGAAATGTAGTGGCTTTTTTGAGACTATTGGTGTTGGACACCAGAGAAGAAATCAAGTCATTAACTATCCATCACCAGTGTGAATATTCAAACAACAACAGGAGGCCCAGTGTGAATAAATAAACTGACATTTTTATTGGCATGCTAAAGGAAGAAAGTGGCTGTGTTTATACTCCTCACTCCTAACATATCCGATTGGCCAAAAACATTATTAGGACTGTTTCTATACTCCGGCTTGTCCTTCACAGACAGAAATCACACAGTTCAGTTTCAGAGATTGAAATATTTGTTGGCCTTTGCCCTCAGTTTAAAAACTGGTTTAACTCTACGATTTTGTCTGAAACTCCACCTAATCCTAACTTACCAAAGGCCTTCAGGTTGAGTAACAATAAGCAACTCCGAGCAAATGAAGAAGAAAAAAAGAGAAATAAGTTGAAAGAACCTTTTCCAAGACTGTGCAACTTCTTGTAAATACCATAATTGCCCTGAGTTGTATTATCATGCTGAGTGCCTCTGGGTTCGCCAAGTGAAGTTCCAGTTACATCCAGAGATGTGTGTGTTTTGGTTGGCAACAGAGCACTACCCTCTATACACAGTCAGTCACACCAGCGCCAATTGGTAACAGTTGTGGTCAGCCCCCCTCTGCACTACAACAACGGATAGAAGAGGTGGGTTGTGTGGGGAAAAAACTGTCTGTCTTTACTTTCCTCTTTCTGCATATCCTCGGGAGAAATCATCTCCTGAATAAGCACAACAGAATTAGCCCCACTGAGTCAGATTGCATTTAAATCGCCGAGAGAAAACAAGCATTTTCTCTGTTCACTATGCCCGCTCTGGGAATGAGTCCTACAATAACACACAGAGTTAATACAGCACATCCTGGAGCCACACTGGGGTGTCACTGTTTATGGTAGTGCCTCCACCACATGCGCACATACACACAAACCAAAACCGCCGCTGCTGCAGCCTTTGCAAATACGCCCCAGCAAATCAGAGGCCCGAGGCGGGTATGGATGCGGGATGCGGGAATTTAATAATTAAAATAGAGACCTGCTCCCAAACATCCCAAGTGTCGTATTTGCTGTCTGACTAAGTAAGGTTTTATAATATTATGTGATTTGCTTTGAAATGGATGTTTTTGGACTCTAGCAAGAGTTGATTAGTGAGGATCCTTTACTGTCATGGTTGCGTACTCGCAGAGATTGCAGTGCTGCATGGCTCTGGATCCAGGCTGAATCACTTCCTAAAAGATGAGACCAGAGGAAATTCTACACACGATGCTTCATTTCTGAATCCTTGAACCTCAACCTTGAACGTGCACTCACACACAAGCTCTGTGTTTCTTTCTCTGTTTAGTTCTTTCCCTCTGCATCTTCGCAGGCCTGTCATCACCACTCTCATCTATTTATTGAACGATAATTAAAACCCAATGAGCAACATTCATTCACAAATACTATCTGGGTCTGTTTGTTGTCCGTGCTGTCACCTGACAATTCGTTTTTTTCCATTGCCCTTATCCCCCACTTGACTTTGTCGGTCTGGAAAATGTATTGCAGCTCTGCAGTTCTTTAATGACCTTGGACCTAGCTTGTTTTGTTGTTTGCTAAATTGAATCAGACAACTTACTAAATGCTAAGAGATGTGGATTATGATTATTATAAAGGGTGCTTGGAGGGGATAACACATTCAGATATTAGCACCAGATAGTACATAAACCATAATACTTCAATGATGGCAAAAGGTAAATGAAATAATATTTGAAGTAAATCAAAGATTGACTAAAAACACAGCACTTCTCACTTTCTTTTACGTCACTTTTATTTTCTCAGGCCAAGTATGATAAACAGTGACCTCTTGTCACATTATTTTTGGATATGACCATGACCTACTATATGTAGCAACCGGCAGATATGAATAGCAAGCTTATTGCAAGATGACAGTATTTCTTCCAAATATCTAGCCACACTTTATATTAGTAGTCAGTATATTTTCTGGGGTGGTGGTTTCTATTTTTAAGAGGACTCCGGCTGACCGTCAAACCTCTGGTTCAATTAAAATTCCCTTCTGGTCTGAGATCAGTCTAGTCTGGGTCCTGAGAGTTTGCCCATTTAGTCTGTGGGTGGACTTGAAGAAGGCTTATGACCCTGAGTCATTTGGTCCTTGTATAACGGGAAAGACAGCTGCAGTGACGTCATCTGTAGGAAGTATGCCATAATCTCATTGAACATTGGGCTGTGCTTTGTCATAGATTCTGTAGGTGACTTTTTTTCAATAGAATCTCTGGGTGACGCTGAGATTTCATCTGTCTTTATAGGTGACATGGTTATGATGTCTTTTTCAGACCATAACCTTCATTCCATACTCAATGTAAAACAGAGGGAACCAGAGTCAGAAAATGGTTTATTCCATCCTATGTGTTAGAGGTGAGTCAATGCTCCACGTGAAAGGGAGAAGTATCTTGGGCTTTTGGGCTTACACTACAAAGGGCAATAATTTTGTTGGTTTGTGAACATAGCATTAATCCATGCTGTTAGGGAAATATGAACAATCAAAGTTTAATGTTAAGTTTCAAAACATTAATAAGAGGATATAGAATATAACAATCTCTACGTTATGCTTGAATGCTTGATCACTCATCCCTAGTGAAGAGGGAGCTGAGCCTGAAACACCTCGTTTTACTGGTTTATCATCTTTCCAAACTTCCTGTATGCTCATAAAACTTGGGTAACAACTAAAAGAGAAATATACAAAAAAATTCAAAACAGTGCATTACAAGAGCTAAGCCAAGAAGAGACAGCAGCTGGCAGGGCTATTGTGTCTATGTAGCACATTCAGTCCAACTATGAGGGTGGTGATTGGCCAAGCTATGAACACCCAGAAATGAAGTGAGGATGCTACATCTGCCTGTCTAAGGACGAGTGGTATCCTTAAACCGCATGTGACTCAAAACAAAAAAAACATCCAGTTTGTACCTTGGAAACAAAATAATCAATTAGACTAGACCGTAGCAGTCGATCCTTAGGAAAGTAGGTATCTATGTTTCCGCTGACATGTATGGAAACAGAGCTGTTTGCTAGTCAGCCTCTAGAGAGCAGGATGCTCACAGAGAATGGGGGTTTATATAAAAGCTGCAAAGTATTGGAGCTGAGATGAAATGGCGCTGAGATTACGCAGGAAGATAGCAGCATGAGTAGGTGACGTCATATGAGAGCAACATCTGTCTCCTATTGGTGTGAGCGCTCCAGGGTCCTTGCAGAAGGAACCTGAACACAGAAGTACAAAGAAGGGCATGGTTTTATGCACATTGTTTCTGGTCTGAGTAAAAAGCTCTGCTAGTAATAGAAACACTGAGTAGAGATCTGGTTTTCCTGTCTCTTTCTGCTTAAGTATCCGTATTCTAGCAGAGGATCATGTACCCTGGTAAAAGCTGTTATCTCAGTCTTTCATACTGTGTTGTAGGATGATTATAAAATGTAATTTAAAAGCTAATTGTTGCTTATGACTGCCTGAAGTCTTTGTAGACATCAGTAGACACCTTGTATTTTTCCGGGTGATGCAGCCTCCTTCAGCTCTTGCTTGTTGTGGGGTCTCTTCTTCTCAGTTGGACTCAGATTAAAGCCACTGCCTTGTTTGACAGATGAGTTGGTGGCTTTGGATCATGAACTGTTTCTTTTTTTCTTGAACAATTTCCTCTTATAATTTAATTTTTGTGAAGTCATGGAAGTGGCGAGCATTTTAGAAGTTGTTTCTTCGAGTGATTTTCATTATGTTAGTGTTTCATTTATGTAACACTTACATCATTTTTGCTATTGACATGATATACTCAAAGTTTTTTCAGTAGTGCACGTCAGTCACCAAAATATAATGGTGGCCATGAAAATAATCAAAACTTTATTCTCAACATTTCAAAATAATCAGGACTTGTAAATTAGCATTTAAAGGGAGGGAACATATTGTCCATTGTGCAATACAGGGAAAATATGCTCATTGAAATGCATCCCAATGCAACAGGCAAACAGGAAAAATGAAATGTTTGTGTGTCTTTGAAGGGTTATCCAGTGTAATAGCATTATAAATAAACAATTCTTGCCTGGAACAGGCCCTTCTTTGTGGTCTGGCAGATCCAAGCCAGGGCCAGCAGCTGTCACACATGAAAACAAAAGTGGGAAATTGGAAATTATTTTGTTAGAAATATAACATGATAACAAGGGGACTTTAATGACTATTGATGTGAAAAGACTACAATTCCTAAAAAATTATTCAGCATTTCATTGCAGCTCTACTCAAAGCTCACGTCGAGCACTGCCGCATTTCGGCATGGTTGGGAATTCCTCAATGAATTGAATGCAGGGTCAGACCTGATTCTAGAAACCAAAAACATCCTTTATAACTATAGTTGGCACCAATGGTTGTGTCTACACCCGTCCCCTGCCAGCGAAGGACTTTCATCCTTCTAAATCGTTGCCTGATGCATAGATGGTGATGTGGGAGTCTCCGAGGTCTCTGTAAATACGGCCCTCTCACGTCTCCCATCTCCTTGTCCTCTCAAACTCTGGCCCTCCAAACTGACTCGTTTTACTTTCTTTCCTGGAATTATTCATGCAACTTAATTATCTTGTCAAGCAGTGATGGCTCTAAGTTGAGGAAACAGGTTTTCCCACCATTCCAATTGGAAGGCAACACGAGCTGAAGACAGTGGCGCTCACAAAGACAAAAACTTGAAACGACCCCAATCGCCGACCTGTGGGAATCTGGTCACATAACCGATTACTTTGAGAGCCGCCCCAAAAAAAATCTCTCACAGATTTTATTTTATTTGACCATATTGCAGAAGCAAGAAGAAATAAAAGGTACCACCCTCATTTTCCACTCTTTGCAAAACTTGTCAGAGGCTGATAAGAGTCTGTGAGGAGTTCCCTTTTCTTTGACTCTGTCCTGGCTTCTGTTTCACTGGCTTTTTTTTATCGTTCAGCCACTTTATTCGGTTTTGTTTCGTCTTTTTCAGTTGAAAAGGAAATTGGACAGGACCTATAACTCCTGTTTGAGTCGGAAAAAAGGCCTAAAAAGAGACACATCGAGGAAAATAAGATATTTTCTGTCAAAGGTTGTGTTATGCCTACCTTGATGTGCTTGTGAAGACTGTGTAAGTCATGGGTTGCCATTTGCCTTTTGTGACTGGGCTTTGATTCAAAGCTTAAATTCTATTTCAATACAATCTCTACCCAGCATCACTTTGTAATGCCTTAATAAATCAAGAGTTGGGAAATCTTTCAGCAGTTATCTGTTTTTGTTGTTGGGCCAGACCTCTGGAGATGACATGTCAACACAGTTGCTTGTACTAACAAATCACACAGGCTTCCATCTGGACAACCTTCAAGTCAGGAACTCCTGCAGAAGGACCTCAGCCACAGTGCCAGACACACACATCACACACATACACACACACACACTCACAAAACACACACTTTCTTTCTTTGGACTCCCAGGCATAGTCCCTGAAGCCTGGGCCTTCGTCTTTAAAACACATGAACAATAAGGACCTGATTAAATCCAGAATGGATTCAGGAAGTAGTGAAACCATTTGAAAGGGGCGAGGAGGGTTTTCACACAGCCCACTCCCTTCATCACCGCCACTCATGTCTGTGTGTTGGCTGCCTCTGCCGTTTGAAGTTGTTGACTGCTCTGATGTCAGGTTCTGCACAATTTCTGTCACTTTATAATTTAGTGTAATTTATTCCGCAAAACATATTGGGAGGTCTTTTATGTAAGAAAATGAAAGAGAAAAAACACAATGAAGTCTTAATAATGGCAGATAACAACATAATACAAAGCAGAAATTAACTCTATTGACCTTCTCTTCCCTCCCTTTTTCTTTCTCTTTCTTCGTCTCTCAGAAATCATCGATGACGTTGCTAATCTCGTGGACAAAACAGACGACAGGATTCGAAATGAGACGCGAAGGGTGAAGCTGGTGGAGACAAAGTCAGCTTCCTGTGGTGAGACTTCTTTGTTTTTCTTTACCATCCACCATAGTGGGACCAAATCAGATCAACTGAATGAATGAATGATTTCCAAGCATCAGGGTTTTTTTTCCTTTCTGCAGGTCACAGAGCAGGTGGTAATAGACTACTTGGTTTTTAGAGGGGGAATCTCTGTGATAAGATTACATGTTATTTGGGTGCATCGAATTTATAGCTATACAAAGTCATCATTTGCCATCCAAAAATCTGAAGTAACATTCAGCAACGTTGGAGCTATTGCTGCCTCGAACTTCATCTCCAGATAGAATGGGTCTTCTATGGTGATGTGGACAAGCCACTTTGGCACAGATCATGTGGGAGTTGAATGGTGGGTGGATTGGCTCACGCCTGATAACATGCATTTTAAATCTCTCGTACTAGTCCTTTGAGGAATCTTCAAACGTCTGGAGAGGGATGCAAATCTGTCCCCAAGTCATCATTCTCTGTTGTCTCAGCTTCACATTTACGTGAGTTGAGTCCCTGAAAGGCTTAAGGAAATGCGTGACCCTCCCTCGCCATTACCACAGATCTGTGTGTTTAACTTTAGTTTTTTTATTGATGAAAAGATTGGGCTTCTCTTTTCTTCTCAGTGGGTATTGCTTTTTCTGAGGAACATGACTGCCATGAGAGGCGGGGCAGCTGGCTCAAGCCAACCTATGGAATGTGGGAGCGTGAGCCAGGCTGAGTTCGCCCAGTGAATTGCCAGACAAAATTGCTATGGCAAAGTCTGTATTGTTGTGCTTAGGAGACCCATTTAACAGGCGGTTGTGGACAGAGGCAGAGCAGGCAGTGGGGAGGTCAGCCCCCCAGAATACTTCCTTCTGTTGGTTGTGTCCCCATGGTGCCCGAGCGTGAGTTTGTTTGAAGATCCCAGAGCTTATATTGTGTAGGAATCAGGACTCCTTCTTTCTGTCGGTCTTTTTTGTTTAACGTCTTTTGCCAACATACCTCCCTCCTCCCTCACCTCAGTTCCAGGCTGAAGAATATTCATGTTGCATGAGTGTGTATCTGTTCGTGAGCAGTCAGGTGATACTGTGTGCACCTGTGTATGTGCAACTGTGCATGGTGCATGTATTTTGGAAGGCATCTGTCAATTTTAAATTAATGCATTATTTGCAAAGTATGTTCTTGTGCGTATGTGTGTGTGTGTGCCCTAACCCCACACACACACACACACACACACACACACACACACACACACACACACACACACACACACACACACACACACACACACACACAAGATGGAAAATTCCCTTATGGTCCTCTTCACTCTCACCTCAATGCTCTCTTTCTTTTTTTTCCATTCCTCTCTGTCATCTCCCTGTTCGTCTCCCCAGTTGTTTGACACTCGTCTTTGTGTCAAGCAGAGAAAGAATTGAAAATACTACATGCCACAAATTGTTTGGAGGTGCTTTTCCTCTTTCTCCATGGCAGTGTGTTTGCAATTCCTCAGCTTTAAGGCTTTATTTATTTTGAAACCACGTCTCATCCAAAGCCGGCATTTGATGTTATGTCTTAGCCGGGTCCTTGTTCAGTTAGGAACGTCTGGCTTCTGCCAGCCGAGAGCATACTTCACATAACTTGTAGAAGAGGCATCTTAATACTTACAAAACAAAGTTGTACTAAAAACTGGAAACTTTTCCAGAAATGTGAAAAATCTCTGACAATGTAAAACGATCAATATTAATCATCAGTCATCTGAACTCTTGAGTTAGGGGCAAAACCAGAGATCTCAATAAGCCGTTGAAAGTTGGAAAAAGAGAAATTTGAGCTACAAGAAGGGTCAACTTGAACGTGGTTCCTGTGGCATAATGAGCGTAACTGGTGCCTGTAGTGTTGTGAAACATCTATTGTGTAGAATCATACTGGATTCAAGTACCAGATGTTTGTCTTCTACTTGAGTAATTTGCCTCAATTAAAGGAGTTGCCAAGTTGAAATGCCACATTACTTTATACTTGGCAATAGTAACAAAGGCTCTTATAAAAAATATGATTTTATATCTTTTAGTGGGGATGAACTGGGCAGAAGGTGAAAGCAAAACAAACACCAAACTTATGTTGCAATTTCTCCAACAGTGAAAGGACAAAAGGTCTGATTCCTTTTTTAATAATAACAAATATTTCTTTGTTCTATGCATTAATATCATTTTAAACCAACTAAATGTATTCTATTTCTACATACATATACATTCATTTATACAGTATATACATTTTGCACACATGTATATAGTGGGATCCAAGTGGGGAAGTGGTCTTAGACTTTTGACCCACTAGACTATAAAGATGGATAACATGACGGCTCTCATATAGTGGAGCCAAAGCATGTTGTTCACCTGCTGGTGGCTGGCTGCAGTGCAGATCATAACCCCCACCTCCTCCCTGTTTGTGGATGGGACATGGACCAAATCAATTTTTTTTTTTTTCATCAAGGATGGTTTCTGTCATTTTAGGTGGTTCTTCTCAATTTGGTGTTTGTTCAAGTGGTAAGTTTTGTTTTAATTAGTTATTTAATGCTATAAATCAGCAAGTTGGCGGCTTTGGTATCTGGGGTATAAATATATATATATATATATATTAATATACAAACATAGTTTTTATGTTGCTTCAATGCTATGACTAAAATCAGATAAACTTGATTCACAAGTCAATTCCAGTGAATGCAGCTGATGTTGATGGGAATTGAGGAGTAGAGGCTTTTAGTTTGGTTGGATTAGTACAGCAGATTATTCTTCGGGACCAAAGCGTCTCTTGAGGAGTAAGTGTGAATTCCCTACCAGGCGTCAGTGCTCTTCTCATCAGAACTACGTTTGTTGAGGGCCACTTGAGGGCTCGCTTCTCAAGTAGGTTTGAACTGTTTGGACTAGAGGAGGCCTCTACAGGGAGTGTGGGTGATGGGAAGCATTTGACAGTGAGAAGAAGAGCATGCACAGAGTCTCTAATTGTAACTTGGGAGTTGTCAAGGAAATGCTAATTTTGCTTATTATGGAAGTCTAACTTTTAATAAGCTGTCTAGTTAAATCAAGAGAACTTTGATTTCAATTGTTGTTGTTTTTTATTGCCCTGACGTGGTGTACTGTTGGAAACCAGAAATGGAAATTGAATATGTTTCACATGGTCGTTTAAATTATATGTCGTGCTAATGATATTTCCTCGAATCCTTTTTATTGAGTGGCAAATTATATTAAACTATACCTCGAGAAATCTATAAATATCTGAAACACTTCTTAAAACCTTGTTTCTGCCAGACTTTGAACAATATAGTCCCAGTTATTATGCTCACACCCTAAAATGACACTATGGCACATATGGTTTCATCTACCAGCTGAATATGTGACGAGAGAATATTCGAGAATATTACAAAAAATATAAATTAACGAACATGAACCCTGGTTCATTGATCTGTCCAGACTGAAATATCTCATCAAATACTGGATGGATGGATTGCCATGAAATTCAATATGGACGTTCATGGTCCCCAGGGAATGAATCCTGATGACTTTGGTGATCCACTGAATTTTCCTCTCATGCCACCAGTCGGTCAAATTTTTTACTTATCTTAGGAAACATCTTAAAGTTTAGAAGATGGATTGATTTTGGTCCCTATTTATGAGTCCTGCTGAATCTGGTTATGTAGTCGTATCAGCACTAATTAAGAAATATGTATGTTTATATTTGTATCTTATCTGGGTGTACTAATATGTTCAACTAGCTTGAATCTACTGATACTAAAAACCACTTAAAGTTTTGTCTCGTCCTCCTCATGCTGTGAGAAAAATGATGAGCTTCATACCAGCCTTGTTAACATTTTTGCCCCTTGTTTCTTCGGAGGTCATCGTTGCCTTTTGTGGTCCAAAAATGGTCTTTGAACCATAAGCAGGGGCCAAGACGGAAGTAGTGAGGGACACTCAGGGGTTGTCTCTGTCTGCAGCGTTCTCACCAATTAATTCATTCTCTCTGTAATTTGTCTTACTGATGTGTCTGAAAATCGCTAAGATGGGATGAACCCAGACTCTGGCCTCCTGAGCTCCTGGGTGGTCAGTCTGTCAGCAGACACCGGCTACCCCCCACCACCCCACTACCCCCCCACCCCTCAGCATCAGTGTCACCGCAGAACCTTAATCTATTTGGCAAGCAAACGCCATTATTGTCATTAGTCTCCGGAGGCCTCCCGGGGGTCAGGAGTAGCTTGTTTAGTTACTGAGGCAGACAGGGACGGTCCAGAGAGAACAGGAAGGGTGAGGGTCAGCACGGGGGTCCGATGTGGCTTCATGACTGGCTGTTACATTGAAGGAATAGTGTTGTCAGACAGATGATTGACCAGACTGAATTAAATTCTGATGTCTAAGTTTCGTGTTGACTGGGTATTGCTTCAGTTTCATTCTCACCCAAACAAAGATGATTGCTGGAAGTGTGTGTGTGTGTGTGTGTGTGTGTGTGTGTGTGTGTGTGTGTGTGTCTGTGTGTCTGTCTGTCTGTCTGTTTCTGACTCTGTTTCTGTTTCTGCTTTGACAGTTATATTTTGTTCACATGTGTAAGTTATCAGGAGGAGAGGTCCTGTTGAGACCTGACATGCTTGTCCTATGAACCTATGTGAACTCCTACCGCGCAAACATAATGTTTTCAAAGAATGCACTTTAAGCAGAGAATGATACGATCGGCCATAAATACACAAGGAACACGAGAGAGACGACGACGACGACGAGTGGCACATTGAGTCGAAAAGGTGCAAAGACATCTGGACCCCTTACAGCCGCACACCCCCATACCCTGGCAAAGAAACCAGCATCAGCCGAACATTTCATCAGACCACCAGTACCACCGCAAGCAATTAGTTCAGCATGGCTTATATCTCGCCCTGTCTCTCTCCCTGTGGGAAAGACAACCAATTAGGACGCGGAGGGGAACACTGGGGGAGAGAGAGCCAAAGAATGAGAGAAATGTAAACCCAAAGTGAAAGGCTGGGGGAAAATACCGGCCGCATGCTAAATAACAATGGCCAACTTGAGTCAGAGAGGGGACTGTCGACAGGCCTCAGACCCGCCAGAGATGCAGTTGTTTGAAATCTTCACTCCTGTGCCGTTCTTTACAGGCAGAAGAAGGAAGGAACTAGTGGATGAATGTGTCCTTGGAGAAAGATTTCCATATCAAATGTGTGTGGCATGGTTTGTGGTCTAGGCCATAGAATACATACTATACAGAGGGAAAGACCTCCACATCCTAAAGGCATTGAAATGTTTATGATGCGCATGATAGAAACCACCCACCCTTACGTCTCTCTAGTGTGTCCTTAAGGACTTTTAGGGAATATAGAGAATTTGATCTGCTGAGCTGTATAAATATTTGTTTATATTAATAACTAATAACTTAATCACTTTTAAAGCTCAGCACATCCTGGCACCCAGAAACATTACGGAGCTACTAACTGCGCTCTAAACCGTAATCTAAGATCTTCCAACCTACACTTATAGTTCCTAAATGGAGGTGGGTAACTAAGGCTTGTAACTAAGGCCGGTAACTAAGGCTGGTAACTAAGGATGACCGGGCTTTTGCCATCAGGACCCCGAGGCTCTAGAACTCCTTGCCTGAGGAGATTAGACTTGCCGGCTGTTTACCTGTTTTTAAATCATTGCTTGAAACATATTTTTATAGGAAGGCCTTTTAATGCCTGATTTTTAACTGTGTTGTTTGTTCTTAAATATTTTCTTTTGTTATCTTTATTTTTTGTCTTGTTTTGTTCTGTGTTGTTTTATTGCCATGTAAAGCACTTTGTAATGTTATTTAGATAAGTGCTATAGAAATAACGTTTTATTTAGTTTTTTATATATTTAGTATAAAACCTTACCAGATATAATTTTAATAGTGGCATTACCATTACAAATGTAGATTTTCCTGGTTTTAGTTTCCATTGTCAGTTCAGTTCCTGTTTCACTTACAGCCTGACTTATGCTGGATGTTAAAGGCCGGTGCTGGTATTGATATGAGAGAATAAAAAAAAAATCTGGTTACAATATAAATTGACGGGTAAAGAAATTTAGGTATTTTTAAAGTACAGCAAACAAACAGCATCTTCAGCATTTCTGTGCTGCAAGACGATGTTCCTCACTGTATTTGCTGACATGCAGTCTAATACAACAGATCTGCCGTCAGTTAACATCTGGAAAATATACCGGCCCGGTGATTTATCACTCAGGCTCGAGACTCACTTCCAAGTTGGTAACATTAACTAAAATTTGAATATAATTCATCTGTCATCCAATCAATTATCCTTTCACTAATAATTGGCTTAAAAATCATCCAAGTAATTTGTCTTTTTCACAGCAGATAATTTGACCTGTCACAGTGGGAAAAGCCCAGGTGTTAAAACCATCAACAACAGCTCTGTTCTGTTTAGCATGCTGAAACCCAATGGAATCCAGCCAGTGTTCATTTTATTATTTACACCCGTGCTTTTCTTAGCATGTCAAAATGTCCTTCATAAACAGAGGCCTGTCGTTTATACAGCCTTTACTCAAAGGATGACAATTCCACCTGTAATAGATTTTACAAGAGTTTTTTTTCTTTTTTTCTGGGTGGTGACTACAATAAAACCCCTAATATTTTCAGGACCTGGGGCTAAAGCACTTTGATGAAGTGTGAGTGAGCTGTTGCACATTTTTTCTCTGCTTCCATAGTATCAGTGAAAAACAATGATTATCCTCTCAGGGCGGAATCAGAAACATATGCCTATCACAGTGTGCAGTCTGAGGCAATAAAGCTTTTGCGGCTGTCGAATGCATGTAAATTGCATTAAGTCATCAAGCGGAGAACGGTGATACGCTGCAAGGGCATAAGCACTTGGGACTCGCGTCAGATCAAGGACTTTGTAAATTAGTTGTGAGGTATGTAGGTTTCTTACCTCTTCTAAGTATATTCCCTTGTGTCTGCTGCTTTCTCCTCCTCCTCTCCGAGTCTGTCTCAAATCATGAGTTCCTCGGCTGTTTGACGTTCACTTTTTCAACGTTAAAGTTGCAGGGAATACAAAGGTTTTATCACAAAGGGCTGGAGTAGAAAAATGAAACAAAACATTTTATGATCAAATATGACCTTAGTTACATCTTAAAATAATTAACCGCTCTGTATTCTACCTCTGAAGCCACTCAAGTCTTGAAAGGGGACATATTTAGAGTCATTCAAAAAAAAAACTTGTACCTATTTTATACTGTTTTTCACAAAATACAAAACGTTCTCCTCAACAGGCTACAGATATAGCTGGTCAGAATTTTAGTAAGCATTAAGACACTTCGTTTTTAAGGCTATCTAGCTTATCACATACCTAAAGAATTAGTTTAACATTATTCTACATTTTTCTTAGTTTGAGCAAACACCATTTAAGGACAAAAAGCAACAACACCCTTTTCCCTCTCTTAATACTTTCTAACTTCCCCACTCTTTCTGTGGACACAATCCTATTTGTTCCTGCTGAAGACATTGAAAAATGGCAAACACATTTTCTAAGACACTTGTAGCTTTTATCAGATGTTACTCAGGGTAAACTGGAAACTATTTCCCCCTGTGGATTAGTACTCATTTGGTCCTTTGGTGATTACTTACAGAGACAGTTTTTTTTATAAATTACTTCGATATAAACTACGGTGCCTGTATTTACATATCGTAATGGTATTCATACAGATGAATAAATACACAAACAATGCATCAATAGGATTGATTATTTAATGGTTTTGATATTTTCCACAGGATTTGTTGACAGTTAGAAAACTATAGAATATCATGCAGCCTTGACCTATTTCTTCTTCCTCCCTCTTCCTCCTCCAGGGATGCTGGTGGTGATCGTGCTGCTTCTCATAGCCATCGTAGTGATCGCTGTGTGGCCCGTGTAGGTGACGAGGACGGCGGTGATCGTGGAACCTTTGCTGGACGAGCACTACAGTGACAGTTGGGTGCAGAATGCCACTCTGCATACACCTGGTGCACATTGACTCGACACCCATTTAAACATTATCTGTCATCAGATTTTATTTTCTTATTCCTGCTCAGGGTCAATCAATGCCCAATCAATGAGAAAAGAAGAGAATGACTGTTACAGTAATGTTCTTCTCTACAGTGAGTTGTTGCTTGGGCGAAGGCCATCTGTAACCCTGGAATAGCAGAAATTTAGTGGTTGTACATTGTCCTCTTTAATAGTTGTCCATGTGTCTGGCTCATTAAATCAACAATTCATTAAACAGTTAATTATTTAAAGGTTACAGGTATTTTTGAAATATGTTTTTGACTTGGTGAATATTGAGCCAACAGTAGGACCTCCCACCGGCAGCAGGAGCGTTTCTTCCCTAAGTCTTAGTCTGAGGTCTGGTCTGACGCTCACACTGGGTACAGTTATTCCACGAGCTTTGCAATATTCACACTTACTTCTATTTACCCATGCATTACTGTAGCTGTGTAATGTTATCATCTGTCTTGGGATTTTACAATGTTTATAGAGTAGCTCTCAGCCAAAACTAACAGCTTGGCTGTGGTACTAACATGGCTGTTTTCCCTCCTTGTAAATCAATTCAGCTTGTAATTTCTAATAAATGACATTTCCAGTTTTAAAGTCCCTGGACTCCTGTGTGTGTGCGTCCATGTCCAGGGCTCACTCCTGAGGATTACAGTGTTTTGTCACATGATATTTAGCTGGGGTCAGACCTTTGACAGAGCTTCAACACACTAGTACACTTACATATTTCCATTTTGAAATTTGCACAGTATTGTTTTTGTACAGGATGCAGCTAACTACTATTTAGCTTAGTGTCAAATTCATAGTAAATCAATAAAAACTATAATTTAAAGCAACGGAGGCAAATGATTTTTCAATGTAACAAGAGTTTATTTCAACTGAAAATCCGAATTTAGTTCTACCAGGTTGGTGTGTTCAGTAGTTATTATTTCCTTCTTTAATGGCAACGATCTAAACAACCACAAGTAAAAAAAAAAGTTGATAAAGACAATAATATCCACAATGTCTTGTGTCATTAAATATATTCATATAATAACCATAATATATTAGTACGCATTGAAAAACAACATTGCAAAACAAAAAAATAAAGGTCTTTGCAATGGTGACAACTAAACAACATTTACAATTCATAGTATGAACACAAAGCGATGCTTTGACAGGTATGTGTGGAGCGTTTCATCAGGAAGTTTGTCAAACCATTGCTCGGGAGGCGGATATAAAAAATGTACAGCATGAGGCTTCAGAGACGAGAGAGGTGCGATTACAGATTACATTGTGCCCAACGGAAAAAAACAAACGTGATGTTATGTTGTAGTATTTACATGAATGAAAGGCAGGAACATGTAAATATGGACAAGCCGCCGGCTCGTAGCGCCATGTCGGACTGAAATCACAATCATTTGATTGATAGTACATTAACAAAAACGACAAACTCCATCAAAACCCAAATGTAAATACTGAGAGGTTCTTCAGCAACTTGATCATCTGTACTTTGCATCTTTCAGCGTAACTCAGGTGGTTTTGTTTTTGTCATCATCGAGGAGGAATTTCAGTCCATTCTCCAAAAAAATAAAAAATAACTCCCTGGGCAAATCAGTCAGTTTTTGAGATAGTGGAATCATTTAAAACAAAGGAAGTCCATTTGATTGAAACCATGTGTCTTGAAATGATCTTCAAATACTTTTTACAGTTACTTGTGCTGTGGAACATATTAAAACTGTGCCATAGTAAATGTGATTTTTTTATAAAGCAACAAATACCAGCAACATCCAAAATGTTGCATGGTTTGTTTCGGGACGGACTGAAAGCAAAACCCTAGTTTAAGATGCATCAGATACACTGTGGGCGTATTTTTTCTTTTTTTGTATCTTTACAAACCTGAGCAGTGTTTCTACCACACATTCCAAACTGAACTGCACACAAATAAATGAGCAATGTGGTTTGAATCAAGCAGCGTCAAGTGATTGCGATCCCTTCCCCCAACCCCCCCACCCCCCCCTAGTTCTCCCTGTGCAAGTGTAGGAGTGCAGAGAATTAACGTGACAGGTCAATGGGAGACTGCAGCTTCTTTAGTGAATGTATAGTCATGCATTGTGTTTGCAGAAGAATGTTTGGATGGTAAAAAAAAAAAAAAGTCGTTATCTACGATCTCATAGTAGCGTAGGAATTACTCCAGATGAATTTGCGTCGGTGGGTGGTGGATTTTATAAATTCGTCTTGATTCGTGATTTCAAATAAGTGTTGAGTGCTTTTCTTTTTGAGTTTTCATTTTTCTGTTTTGCGTTAGGCTAACTTTCTGCACGATATGAGGTAAGGAAACTATTTATATTTTCACGAGGCCTATTCTCATAGCCGCCTACAATCTGCATTGATTACGTTTAAATTAATATTTTACTCATGTTCCACATTAAAGTACACCTTCTCAGATTTAGTGTTTGACAAGCATCCACATTCTATCTCCTTAGTGAGAGGCAGAGGTCAGTTAAAAGGATACTGATCCTACTTTGTCTTTAAAGATGCTTTTTTACACATAGTAAGCTGGTATAAAAAAAATACACTTAACAGACTAATCATACAAACATCTGCACTGTTGCACTTGTGACGCACTCTGTGCACGTCTTTGTCTCTACTGTCAGCACCGAGGACGTGCACCACCTGCAGCTGCAGCTCAGCGTTCCACCGGAACAATTCCAATGCGGCATTCACATCCACAGTGGCCTACCTGGTGTAACGTTCACAGCTCTTGTCTTTTTGTGGTAAAACAAGGAAAATATTCACCCTATAATAAAAAATACTATATTTTTTGTGGCCACATAAGAAAAATTCTTTGTATTATTATTATTATTATTAGTTTCTATTAGATCTACCCATGAACAACTCATTATTTTGTGATGTTCTATAGTATTTTTGTGATGATCAATTTGGCCTGTTTTGCGTTTGTAAGTTGTGAAATAAAAAAATGAAATACCACATTTATTTTAAGGAATTAAGTTGAAATCAGTGATTTTAAATACATTTTGTCCTCCAAAAATAGCATCATTTTTATATAAGTAACATCAGTGGCACCAGTCAGAGAACTGGTTGTTACAGTCTCAAATTAAAAAGCATTCACATGCAGGGTTTTCAAAATACCGAACCACTAAAAATTAACCAGTGACATCTGAAGGGGGGAAAATAAAAGATTAGAAATATCTTTAAAATCAGTCAGTTCATATATGCTTTAGTCAATACTATGTTTTTTTCTTTTTTTTTTTTTCTGTCACCTCCAAATTCTAAAATTGTTTTGACAAATAAAAACCTACAGCAACAGAATATTTCTTGTTTCTTCAGTTGCTGATGTACCTGAATTCAAAGGGAATCAAATTAACAGCTAAAATGATTCTACCCATCACTGCTACAATCGTCCTTATGGCACAGTTCTGAGAAATAGTTCTGCCTCATTTAGCTCAGTGAAGACTTAAGATTAAACAAGCTGCTTCTTAGCTAAAGATACAAGGAGAAAACCACGCAGAGGCAAATCTGCAGTGGTTATTAAGTGTTTTTTTTTTTTCGTGTGTCATTTTTGCACCAGCAGAAAATGTCCATAAAATTAAAAACATAAAATATAATGATTTCATACCGAGATAACGAAATAAAAAAAACAAACACAAAATAACTTTATATACTGGTAATAGGTGCAAATTCGGCAAATCCACAAGAGAGACAAATCTCAAAGTAAAATAAACCATAAAACCAAATCTGCAAGGTGAGCTCCTTCAACAAAAGTTCACTAGGAAAAGACAAATCATCCTAAATAATTCTCTTCATGCTTCTACACAAAAAAGCAGCAACATAATCAGTCTCTTCTCTGTCCGTGGTCCTCTGTCCGTCTCTTCTTTTGCGTCTTTTCATTTTATTTTATTCTTAAATCACCTGCTTAGATTTTCTCTTGAATTTCTCGTTCCTCTCCCAACATTTTGCCGCCTATGGCTTCTTGCACTTGCCTTTCTTCTCCCGCTGCTGGAACTTCCTGAGCCTGCGCGCCCACGTGTCCCTCCACTGGATGACCAGGCTGCCTTTGTCCGCCACCACGCCGCTCTGGCCGGGGGAGTCCTCGTCATTCCCCAGCAGCAGGTACTTCTTCCCCGGCTTGATCTTGGGACACTTGCAGGCCACGTCCTTGGCACGGACCCACAGGAACTGGTCCCCGCGTCGGATGCGGCTCTCGCCCTGCTTGTAGACGGAGATGATGTTGACGGTGAACTTCCACCACTCTCCGGCCTTGTCCGCCTTCAGGATGTGCACCTGGACGGCTGCAGAGGGAAGAGAAGACACAAAAATCACTTGATGTGCGAGCTCTTTTCCTAACATGCAATCTAGAGCATGTCAGTGGTAAAGGTTAGAACTCCCCAAAAGCCTCTAAGTACATTGCATTCGCCCACAAAGTGATGTGGTTGCGTGCTTCATGTTGTGCAGCTTTCTCATTTCAATGATGTCTCCATGTCTTACCATGGTAATACAGGCAAATACACTCCTAGCTCTCTGAGCCAAAGCTTTCTCTTACAACAGTGAATTTTCTTTGTCATTGGATATTTATTGTGGTAATAACCACCACTCCCCTACATGGAGATATGCAGCTGTTTTTATTCTTTTAATAACCACCTGCTTTTCTGCTTCAAAGATCTCCGTCACAATGGAAGGAAAGCGATTCCTTTCCCTCCAGGCACACTGGCGCTTTTTTCCAACTGTGGCCATTAATCAAACATCAGCTCACCAAGAGTTGGCAGCTGGAGTCCCACACAGCGCAGTGTGGAGAGATGGAGGCCCGCAGCGAGTGCCACCTTCACAGAGGACCTGGCTTCAATATCCCAGAAACATTTTCTAAAAAGTAATACTTGCTTCACTGTATAGATTTGTCACATATAAAGCAAGTTGGCTATTCCTCTGATATTTAAGGGGCTGTATGTGAGAATGAAAATGTCTGTGTTAGTTGCTCTGGACATTTTCCGTAATTTTGCCTGCCAGCCGAAGGGTAAAAATGCCTGAGTCTAGCTGGAACATTTCCCTGCGAGAGCACGTTGGTGTCGTTTCTAACACTTGACGGTCGCAAAACTGGAGGAATCTAGATATCTCAGAATGCAAAAGAGGAGCCACATAAAAGACCTAGACAAAGATTTGGAAAGACAACAAGCGTAGAGAGTTTTTGGCAATGAGGCCCTATGCCGGTGTCGATGTGCTGGAGACAACAACACTGTGGAATGTATATATCATGTCCTGCCTCTCGCGCAAACCCTCGCCTTAATGTTGTTCCTGTTGTTGTGAACGCATCTGACCCGAACATTCTCCTGCTGCGTTCTGCATGTGTGAAAGGCAAACTCCAGAAAATGTCCGGAGCCAATTTTCAGAAAACAGCTTAAGAAAAGAAATACACGTAACATGAATAAAAGATAATGATTATAACAGGAACTGGAATTAGAAACAGCCAGTTATGAACGCTGAAATTATCAAAGTGGTGAGATCACAGAAAAAAAATCTATATGCTTACGTCAAGTAAAATACATTTTTTTTACTGCTGGTATATGATCCTATTATAACATATAGCCGCACATGCATTATGTCCATTACTACTGACAGTGCAGTGTGATTTGTAATGTGATTAGGAAGCGGGGTAGTGCTATTAGAAACGTCAGCTGGAAAGACACTCAGTGATATCACATGATGAATGAACGGTACGGTCCTCAGAGAGAGAGAGAGAGAGAGAGAGAGAGAGGGGAGCACGAGGAAAGAGTGAGGAAGAGGAGGGAAGAGAGGTCTGCCTCTCATGGATCCCACCCCAGGAGATATCAATATGCATTAAACTGACCAGATCTCTATTAGGCTCTGTAATAGTCCTCCTGTGCTTATGGGATGGCTTTTTGAAATGAAACCAGCGTGTTCCAGGGTCACTGGTTTCACCTTGAGCGTGGAGCTAATGCAGCTGAACATCCGAATGTAAGAGTGTACGTCCTGTATTCAGGTCACGTACTGAACCGTGCGTTTTGGATCACTTCCTCTGGAGTCGCACTCAGTGAACGGTGGAAATCTAAAAAGGCTTCCATAGTAACCTTCTGTCTTGCAAGACTGAAAACACACCAGAGTATGATTTTATTTCCCAGTGCTTCTGTGTATAATATTTTGGGTGATATGCTTTCATATGCTTACCTTAGCTCAGCATCAAGACTTGATACAAAGGGAAATGACTGGTCTGGCTCTGTCTTGTTTGTTTAATCAGTACAAAAGGTGTAAAAACTGTAAGTCTGGTTTTAACGGTTTTACGTTAACATATCTTATTTCTTGGCCGGGTGCAGTAACCATCTGTAGTGTTTGTGGGCCTCTAAGCAGCGAGGAAGGACTCTGAGAAGTCACTGCTCCTGTCCAACAAATGGTCAGTTTATTCATAACTTGTCCAATTTACACTTAGATGTTTGCACAGATTAAACAAGCAAATGTAATATGTGTTAATTTACGAGATATAAATGTGCAGGAGGAAAAATCTCAGACTTTTGAAGATAGCCTGGCTCCCTTTTGTTTGTTGTCTATTTTGTTAATGCTAAGCTAACCATGCTCCGGCCTCATATTAAATGGACGAATAAATTCAGGGGTATAGATATTTTCTCATATAACTATGACAGCAGATCAGTACATTTCAATAATGTGTCTTTATAGTCATTGTATTTAGACTCTCACTGTTCTAGAGGAGCCTCTGAATCACTGAGTAGTTTGACTTTGTGCTTGAGGGAGCAGCACTCTGACATTGTCAACACACATTTTATTGCTTACTTCTGCAAGTGGATCATTTTCACAATCGTTTTATTTCCCCCTGAAGTCCTCATGGCACTTGCCTGAAATGTGACCAGTTTCCACCTGATGCTATCTTCTCCGTTTGTATTCGGCCACCATTTACAAGTGTGAGCACTGTGGACACTGAGACTACATCCATACTAATATGTTGAAGCTTTAAATGGTGGTGAACTAAAACAACGAAGTGGAACCGCGTTTACAAAGTTTTTCCTTCACCGCTGGTAGAGTTGTAGCTGATAAGAACCAATCAGGAAGCGGATTCAGGTGACTGCATGATCATTCCCAAATGGCTCAGTATCTTACCAGCCTTATACTACAACACAGCTGCAGTGTTTCCAGACTTCTCCATTAGAGGCGCTTGCAAACTCTGGTAAAGTTTGGGTGGCAGTTGTGAACATAGCCATAGTGATGTGTTTTAAAACACGTATAGTGTGGATGCAGCCTGAAATGTGCAGTTATCCCTGGCATTTTTCTGACATCAGACATGTTCACCCCCCCTCCATGCACCCCGCTCCCTCCTGTGATTCTTTATGTGCGTCTGTATATCGACCACAGAAACATGTAGCGTCGTCTCCCGAGGCAGCGTGCGGCGCAGCTCCCCTGCTGATCTTTTCAGAACGGTCCAAATCTATGGCTCCCTCGACTTATCCTGTAGATTTACATGGTTTTTGACTTTTCGATTGGCTTCGCTAAGCTTGCGTGTGGTTACCACTGTGCAGGCGTCTTGTTCTGGTTTACTACGAACCATGAATATACTGTTGCAAAGTATAGATGGATATGACAAGGAGGCTTAGTGGTTCTCATGTATGTCGCCAGCACAAAGCCCCTCTGGTGAAGGGCACGGAGAAAGTGGATTACACACTGGGTGATGTAGCATTTGAAACTAATGGTGGACACATTGATTGAATGAAACAAAATACAATAACCTGATCATAGAAATTGTGAAAGCCTTCAAAGGTTTGAATGAAGTAATTCAACTGTATATGTTATAAAAAAGGAATTTCCTTAGACTGTAACAGTGCTAATTATTTGTTCTGTGTATGAATACATTCAATTTGTTTCTATAGATGTTAACAATATAAACTAGAATGTCTCTCAGTAGGACACATACCTCCACCAAGGCCCAACAGTCCCCTTAAATTCAAACTGCAACAAGTTGCACACACTTGTAGAAACCAGTCCCCTAAATCTGCCTGAGGATTTAAAAAAGTAAAAAAGTAAATCTGGGATAAGTCCCCTGAACTAGATCCGCACCAAAATTGAAAGAGTTCTTCCCCGACCCACACACCGCACCTTCCACCAAGTTTTGTGGTCATTTTGGCAAAATCATGCTTACAAACAAACTAACCAACAAAAAAACGGATAAGGGCGAAAACAAAACATCCTCCCAGGAGGTAATGAAATGAATCTTCTTCCCCATTCTAAAAATAAAAAAAAAATCTTCTATGTCCACCCCCTTAAATTCTCTGCCCCCATTTAAAAACATCCTGCACCTACACACAATAACACTCACGCAGAAAGAGAACTTCTATTTGTTTTCACCCGGCATTATCTCACACATCGGTACCAGCAGATTCCCTACACTTCACACCCACACACACAAAAGTCGAATCAGTTGTTAGGCTCTTGGCAGATATGAGGGTACTCAGTATCGGGTTGAGTGATGTTTTCTCCAGCAGGAAATCCTGATGTCTCTTTTTACCTCCACACCTCTCCACCCTCAAATGGATTCCGACAGTTGTTATCAGTCGGAGTTACATGGCTGCTGACACAAACGTTCCGCTGATGAAATGACTGTTTGCTATCTACGACTGTAGATCTTAGATGAGTAAAGCTTTTCGGCCAAACTGGAGAAATGAGCCTCAGCCATCGAGCTGACGTACTCCAGAGACGCGGCTCTTCTCACGACATCAGCGGCGAGGTGGGCATTGGTGGAAAGAAGAGGTGTCTATAAGCTGACCCCACTAACTCCTCCAAATCCCCGCAGAACAAAAGCTCAGGCCTGTCTGTCAAGCTGCTGAGGTATGCTGCAGGATGCCGCTGCTTGGTTGAGCGCCTCAGAAGCCTGACTTCAATCGGGGTAGGGGACAGAGGGGAGAGGTCATACGTCTTATCCACACCTTGAATAGCGTGGCGGACGGACGCCCACAGGAATGCGGCGAGAAACACGTTGGCTGTGGGGGAAGTGGGCTGCCTTAATGAGGATCTCTTAGAGCGCACCCACTGTCCGTCACACTGCCTCCGCTTTATCCGCTCGGGCCTTTAAATGCCTGCTCAGAAACAACCCTTCCCACATGCACATGCACACACACACACACACACACACACACACACACACACACACACACACACCTCAGCGCAATTCTTTATCCTGTCCTTTTCTCTCCTTCTGTTTGTCTGCTTCTCCCTTCCTCCTTTAAGACCTGCAGTCTTCTGTTTGATCCTTTGTCTCTGTCCGCAGAGAGCTGGAGTAAGCCATCAGTAAAATGCCTCCCCTGTAAACTACAGCAGTTCCCCAGCAACGTATACACGAGCGCGTCAGAGAGAATCAGAGGGAGAACATGTTGCACAGTCAGATCAGTGCTCCTGTAAAGTTTTTTTATTTTTTTATTCTTATTTTCTTTGGAGAACTATAAACAAACTTTGTTTTCTATCTGGAGGAAAGTCAGTGAACTGTTTCTTCCATCGGAGCACATGTTTCTACGATTTCCCGTTCAAATGGCCGTTAATCAAAGTCATTAAATGTCTGTCGTCTGTTGACTCACCGTAATCTTTCTTGCAGTACTTCTTCATGTTGATTTTCAGTTTGCCTTTAGATGCCTTGCAATAAGAGTCACAGTCTGCAAGAAGAAAAAGGGAAGAAAAACATACAGTTAGGAGGCAGGAGGGTGAAAACAAACAATGAATACGTTTTGTAGGAATGCGGTTGTTGTTTTAGGCTTTTTGTGAATTTACATTTTACTATTTATTAATGACAGGAACCTTAAAAACCTTAAGCATTTTTCATGGGCCTGCAGCATTGGGTTAGTTGCAAAGCCATAACATGCTGGGCTGATTTGTTTGTATTCCTTCTCATAAATAATGTGTATTCTTCTGTCATAATACAAAATAAATTACAAATTCATAAAAGAATATTCACATATGTTTTAAACAAATACACTTTGAATTTCTGAAATAATTATATTTGCATGTGGAGAGAGGGTAAACAAGTTAAAATGACTATGAGCTGGGAATTTAATGAACCGTTTGAAAACAAATCCACAGTGAACCCTGAGTTTGAAGCGTATGAAATATGTTGGATATTTCTCGCTAATTCTGTAATTTTTTTAAAGAAGACATTCTTTTGCATTTTCTTTCTTTTTAAAAAAGTTTTAGGAAAAGTAAGAGACACATTTTGATTATGTTGTCTGATGGGACTTTAATGGGCCATGGAAGAGGCACTTTACCCTGGGACCATTTCCACAACCTACATGTGAGGACCTCTGTATGGAGCAGATGAGACCAGCAGCGGTTTTGGAGAAATACAAATTACCACCGCCCTCTACCAACTTACTCCCTGTCAGACTGTGGGAATGAGTCAGACTCCAGCAGACCACCCTTTACCCACGTCAACCCCCACCTCCCAACAAATCTCACCTCGCTTGTCACCTCAGCCCCCCCGACCCCACCCGGCCTCCCGAAGAAAATAACCCCGGGATCACTTCAAGGCCCCATGGAGGACCATGTCAAGCTTTTTGCATTTATTGCAGCGTGGACTAGGGGGAAAGAGCACAGAGGACTGGCAGCTATTTGAGGGAGTAGAGGGTGGGGGGTGTGAAGCAGGTCAATGCCACACAAAGGGAGGTCAGGAAGGGAAAACTAGCCATCCATGAAGCGTTAGGCAGAGGACCCTCTCTGGTGAAGGAGGAGGGGGCGCATGTCCACTCCGGACAGGGTGAACAAATACCTCACGCAGGCAGAAGGGTCACCCACTTGTATATGCATCTACAAACTCCTTACGATGGTTCTTTAAGTTGATTTCAGCTTCATTTACTTTCTGGACATCAAAATCAAGCAGTTTATATATTTGCTGGACATTTCCTGTGCATGAAAACCACATATAAACTCAAGTGAAGTTTGCAAATTGCTTGCATGATTGACGATAGGGAACCTTAGAGTATACTCCCTTATTCAAAACAAGAAAACCGTATGTGGGGAGAAACAGGGTCACAGGCAGCTTTTTCAAATAGATCCACGATCTGCGGATACATTCACTTTTATGACATGAGGTGAAGAAGGCCCTGCAGCCTCCCTCCACTTTACAGGCCTCTACAATCCAAAGAGTACATAACCTCAGTGATCAACCCACGCTGTACAGGGAGGGCCATATCATGGAAAAAAGTAATTTCCCCATTTTCTCTGCTTCTTCAGCCCTCTCCCGGCTTGCATAAATTGAATCCAGTGTACTGAATTGGTTTACACGTCTGTGCTGCAAGATGGAATGAGTGTAGTAAAAGAAAAGAGGGCAGGAAGGAGGTTGGAAAAGATAGATGGACAGCAAGTAGTGGAGGAGAGTGATGGGCTGGTGGAAGAAGGACTGGAGCTTTCAGGCTGCCTGAATATGAACAAACTTCATTGTTGGGACCAGATCTTTGCTCCATGCCTTTACTCTCCTTTATGCTCCGCTTGAATGAGGTTGCCTGGGGAACTCCGCGACAAGAAAAAATGCACCCGAAAAAAAGAGAAGGAGGCGGGAGGATTGATACTGGTAGAGAGCGAAGGGGTGGAGAGGTTGACAAAAAAAAGAAGACAGGAGTGAAGTTTATCAGGGGGGTGTGAAGAAGAGGCAAAAGAGGAGGACCGTGATTTTGAATAAAACCCCAAAATAGACTGAAAAAAATCCGGCTGGTAGCCTCACAAGCGGGTTAGCAAGGCCACAAAGCTGAAGCCAGTGGTAGTAAATAAAGAGAGTAACAGAAACAGGCAAAGGAAATGAAACAGAGGAGTCTAGTATATGAGCTTCACCTGATTACCATGTAAATGATGGAGGGGGGAGCTGTGGAAAGGAGGCTTTGTTTTCTCATAACCCCCCTTGATGCCATCATGATACTTCCCTTTGATAGCCTTTCGTTCCCCATTAGTGTACCCCTGAGACACAGCTCCAGGCCCCGCTGAGAGCACCCCGAGACCCCCATTTAGGGCCAGGCAGTCCCCTACCGTGAGGACAAATGTTCCCTTTGTGAGTGCGTTACAAGCAGGGGAAGTGGGAGCAGTCCTGTAGCACCGCGCTCAAATCTGCTTTGGGTGTTCTGAGTACACGCAGTTAGTACAGCGCTTTGTCTCCTGCTTTTCAGAGCCCCAAGGAGCACGTAACTGAGAGGTGGACCTTTGCCCCTTCTGTCAAAGTGCTGTACAAGTCTTCGAGCTAATCGTTTTCATTCGGAATGCTTGTTCCTAAAGCTGCCACGCAACTGGATACAGTAGTGTTCAATTTAGCTGGGCCTATAGATGGAAGCAAAGCCAGGCCTGGGGCAGGTTCAGTCGCGGGTGTTCGATAGGTTTTACAGTAGGAGTAAGTAAAACTTGCCCCTCAGTATTAACAGAGTAGAATACAGTGGTGCACAAGCTTGTGTATATTCAATGCAGGTTCGTTGACTGATCCTAATCATCAGTTGGGATGTTTGGGGCAGGTACTGCAAAGGAAACACAGGTAGCTGTTACGTGTCCTCACTGACGAGCTTCATGGCGACTGTCGAGAATAGAAAAGTAGAATGTCACCCTTTCCAAGAGAAAGGGACACGGTGATGAAAAAGGTCAATGTCGAGCATTCTTCCAGCTGGAAAGTTGCAAGAACAAATGTGTTTTGATGAAGTTAATCCTTTTCTGCGAAGTTCGTGTGCCCGACGAGCAGCTTTCACAACACCACATTCTGGCAGAGCTTATGTTACACAGACGAGTTGAGCGAGCTAATAGGTTAGACGCTGTACCCACATTCAGGAGGGAGACTTTGTGAAGGAGCCTTGTTGCAACTGCGGAGCTGCGAGAACTGGACAAATTCAAACTATTCCAAAGTGTCAGTTTGACAGAACTGTTGCCGAGCAGATTACTGATGTGGCGCAAGATATTGGATGAACATCTCTGAAGCTGAATGATGTCTGAATTTGCTGGACCCTTGAGGCATTGGGTGAAAGGTTCCAAACAAAAGGAACTGAGCATTTTTGCTGCATTGTTTAATGTTGATCCAGCTGATGAGCCCACAAAGGGATATCATTGAGCTGTTACAACAGCCTCCCTCTGCTCGAGCTCTACTGCATCTGTTTGGGACAAGCTACTGAGTCTGCAGCTCTTCTCAAAACTAGCTGCCGTCAGACATGCGCTGAATGTGCAGCAAATCTCTAAGTGAGAATACAGCAGGATAATGTCTGGAAAATTCACTACGAGCAAACAGCATGGATGCAAAGCTGAAAATAAACCAAAAAGAATATGCTACAAATAGCTCAGGATGAAGAAGGGGTGTCGTACACCTTTCACCAGTTTCCAGAAAACTTCCATCACAGAAGACACCAAAAAAGATTACAAGATAAGATTCATGAGCTTTTGGTGATAAGGGCTGACACTGGTGTCGATGTCTTGTGAAACTAAAACACATGAATTCCACAACGGAATTTATACCTTATGTCCTGCCCTCTGCATGCTCTACCCAGATGCCGCCATGTTCTGGAGAAGTTTCTGGCCCAATTGTCCGGACATTTAAAACTGACAGACCGAAACCTGGAAAACCAGCTGCTTCTGGTGTCATCATCATCACTTCCATCGTACATCGGACGTCTCATCAAAGAGAAACAATTCCATCCATTGGAGGTTGGTGATCATGTGTTCAAATATTTAGCATGACCCTCAAAGGAAGAAATGGCCCTTGAATGGAAAAAAGTTCCCCACCGCTGTAGACTCTGGCTCCTCCAACACATTTGTCATGATTCAAGCAAAAGAGGAAAGAAGACACATTTCTTCAGGGTACATCAAGCAAACATTATTCCGAGTCAAAGTGGTCTGCAACATTCAGGTTCAGTTCTACCAGGGAATATACTTTTACAGTTTACAGAAAGACTTATTCAAACCAACTTCAGCCTTCTGTGAGACAATGCAGCCCCTGCATTTATTTGAATTGGCGACCTTCAAAATAAACTGTGGCCCAATCCGTGCGACATAGTGGGGATGCCAACACAAGGGCGAAAAAACACAGACTCTTCCAGCAAAAACTTTCACCAGGGAATTTGGCCGCAATGTGATGCCATCCGAACTGCGGTGGTGAATCATATACGCTCAAGGGCAAATTCCTTGTGGATTTCTTTGCTATTTTGCTTCTGTTTAACATACAATTGTGGCAACAAATGATAAAAGAGTATATGCAGGATGTTAGTGTTGGAAACTGTGAAAAACACTGATCCTGGATCTTATGTGTTTGTCTCACGTTGTATAGTGAGGACAGAACATCCCCTTGACTAATTGATGTGACTGCTATAAAAAGGTTTTGATGGTCCAAGTTTTGAGGTAACCACCACCTCCACCACTTCTTTAGCAGTATTGCTGAATACAAATATGTAGAGTACTTTGTGGAGTCCATGCAGCGGCTCACACAGATAAAATCAAATGCAGCAAGGCGACTGAAATCTGATGGAAACCGGTCTCTGTGGTCGAAGCCAGGTGTGAACGGCAATGTGTATCGGTGAGATCCAGACACACTTTGGATTCATCTCGATACAAGACAGTGTGAACGTGGCGGCAGCGGCGGCGGGGCAGTTAGACATGGACGTGCAAATGATGGCTCGGGAGGAGGGCTTTCTCCTCCAACCACACTGATTGAGAAACAAATTGCAGCAAATAAAGCATGTAATTAGATTATGGAGCCCAGTGTGCTGCCCCTGTGCTGATCAGAGCTGTGAGTTTGGGTCCTGGCCAACAAAAGACAGAGAGAAAAAGAGAGAGTGAAAGAAAAGAGCCCCCCCCTCCTCCACCACCACCTCTTCTTCTTTGTATTGTCATTGTAAAAGATGGTTTTTTTCAGGCAAAGAGGCTGTTGGAGTTCTTGACCTGATTTGCGATTTTCCTTTCAGATGTTGTGCGATGAGATGAGTCGGATCCAGACGAGTCAGCGGGGACTCCTGTTGGTTATCACCCAAACCTTCGACACGCAGAGAGGAAATAGCGCTGCCAAGGTCTTCAAGTCATTAAGACGTAAATTCCATGCAAAAATTATTACACTGATGATGAGAACTCGATACTGCGCTTTTCTATTTTTGGCCCAGCGTATCGTAAAATGTGTCCTTCACAATTATGTCTCCTCTAACTCTCTCATACAATTAAGAGCGTAACAAGATCCCATGCTGACATGACTGTAAAGCGCGGTGGAGCTGGTGAGCACTGAACTGGGTGTGTAAGGCAAGACTCATGTCCAAAAAATCCAAGGAGGGGTCCGACACAAATTGTGATCACTTCCAGCCTCAGACAACACACACACACACACACACACACAAGTGTATGACTGAACCTTGTTTCCCTTACGAGCCTCATCATCGTCACTCCAATCCCTCCTTCTCCTCATCATCATCAGTTACTTTCACATCCTGTGTATCCTGACAGGGCCGGGGCGGCCATCACAGGTCATCAGTGGTTAATCTCCTCCACATTTCGTTGCCGTGCAGACGTCTCTGTCATGACCCGTGGGAGTGGCGACTCACACCATCCGTGACCTACCCGCACAATGTGTGTTTTGTCTGGGCCACACCATCGGAGGTATTCTCCATGCATTCCAGCCCTCCGTGTGGTCGGAAGGGGGAGAGTCCTGCTGCGGGAGACAAATTAATATCCACTCCGTTTTCCCTCACACCCTCCGCTCCAACCCCCAAAACCACCAACCCCACCCATCCACCCACCCTTGTTGGACTGAGGCGTAACGAGACACCTGCCTCACAGCTGTCGGCTGAACACCCTCTGTAATATCTCACACGCACATTCATCACGCACACGTATGTTCCCTTCCTCATATATTCCTAATTGATCGCTGAATTCTTCCTCATTTCTTCAGCATCCTCTTCCTCTCATCTTTTTTTTTTCCAAACCATTTTCTTCTCCACCTCAATCGTCCATCTTTCGAATTTCTCTCTTGTGGTTTTCAGATTTTTCATCTTTGGCTTTCGTAAAAGATAATGGATTTAATGTGTATTACCAAAATGTATTAGTTTGTTTTTGTGAAATAATTTGTTTTTGTATTTTCTGTCAAGCTACAAAATAATTCGAAACGTAATTGTTATTTAACTCCTTCTTCTACTTCTACTACTGATAATAAAATAATAATGATAATAATAATTGTAATGATACTGTGTATTCCTGCAGGTACTACTGGTCCAATGAGGCAGTAAACGTTGTGTTATGGTTTAATCAAATGATACAATGACCACATCTGTTTTCCATCACGTACTGTATTAGGTGATATCATAGCCTGTTTGAATACCAGGCCGAGCAGAAGTGCGTTTGCTCCACGACCTTCTGAGGAGGCCGAGATGTAATGTATGCATCCTCTGGGCCTCATGCCCGGGTGGTCCGGTGGGACCCTCAGCTTCTCATGACTCTGACATGAGCAGCGCAGGACTTCCATCAAGGTGCTCCACCTTGCAATGTGCTTATTTTCAACGGACCCCTGCCCGTAATACATATGAGAGGGGATTCCCAGGACACTCAGCGGTGATTAGATTATCTGCAGCTTCGTACTCGCTCTCCTTCACGTTGTGTTTACATTTGTTCAATGACACGGTTTAATCAATTGGATTATGACAGGAAGATTTTTACAAGATGTTGCTACAGGCAAAGATTTCACAACAGTGAACTGAGGAAGAGGGTTTCATACAAAATATTTGTGTATTTAAAAATCTCACTGTTGGAATGCTAACAGAGAAATATGCAGATCAACCTTGTGCCTTTATTTAAGCTGATAAAATAATACGGGTCCCCCTCGCACTTCTTCAGTAATCCCTCAATGAGGTGAAGAAAAAATTTCCTCCACTCCAAAAGTGGACAGATTCCTGACAAGGGGGCCCAGAGAAACTCCAGATAGTCTCGCTCGGCACCACCCACAGTGTTATGTGAAGACAAAGCGTGAAACAGAGGGAGACGAAGGAGGTGGAGGAGAGCAGAAGAGACTGAAAGAGGAAAAATAGTGGAGGAGGGTTGGGGACCAGCGATATCCTGACCGTGCTGTCAATCTGAGCTGTCCGGGGAAGCCTGGGGACCACGGAGGGTCCAGCAACAGCTGCAGGAGCCTCTTACACACACACTCACATATGCGTGGACCTCGGGCCTCCTGCCACTTCATGGGTGATACATGAAGCAAACTCGCTGAGAGCCATATGACTCAACTTTTTCCACCGTGCAGGACAAAACACGGAACTTATTTCAACAGGACCTATCTGTTAGGGCTGTGTTATTGTGTTTCATAGTTTCAACTCACACCATGAACTGTGCAACTGCAAGAAATTAAAAAGTTAAATTATCAATTATAGCATAAAATCACATAGAATTATCAGCAGTATGAATCACTTACTACTCTGTTTAATCATATCACAGTTCTGAACAATCTCATGTAACCCCTTACATTCAATTAAGCTGCACCCAATTTCACACATTAGATATCAGTCCCCTAAATATGCCAGATTTTTTTCTCCATCAAGATCCATTACTCATTTCTTGGGAAATCTATTAAAATGTCCCAAAAAAAACACACCTCACAGTGTTAAAGAAAGTGAAAAAATTCCTGGATCCGCCCATTTGTCCATATCCGTTCCAAATTTGAATGGGTTCTTTCTTGGCCCATGTCCCGTCCTCACACCACGTTTGGAGGAAATCCATTCTGTATTTCTAATCTTGCTTAGAATCGAACAAGCCCAATTTGTTTTTCTTTAAAAACCATGAATTCTTATGAAAAATGCCCTCTGATGTCGCATTGGAAAAAAGGATTCCTGCAGCCGCCCCCTGATCCCGATCAACGCCAAAATCTGACTCACACCACATCCTTCCACCAAGTTTCTTAGAAATCTGTTGAGTTGTTTCTGTGTGATCTTGCTTACAAACAAACACACAAACCAATCAGCAAACTAACGGGTGAAAACATAACCTCAGTGGCAGAGTCAACAACATATCACCAGAAATTTAACAAATGTTTAAATGTATATTCCAGTTCATAATATTTAGGTTTAATACCACATTTAAAAAATCTGAAGAGAGCTGGCTCATGCACTGATGCATTAAACAACAATAACATTTAACGTTCTTGAACCCTTTTTGACAATATATTGTGATATGGATTCTGGGTCATATCATCCAGCTCTAGTATCTTATGTACCGTGACTAATCCTGACATCATCCTTAAAGATAAGACAATATCTTATCTCATCAGAATACATAACAAGATCCACTTTACAAGATCCACTTCCCCGTCTCGCACTTCACTGCATCGGACTGGGAGAGAGGGAGTTGGGGAGATGTGAAAAAAAAAACTCAAATCAAACAAACTGCCAGCCCCAAATGCTGTTCACTAGACCAACACCCCACGGTGCCGCAGTTAGACTGATTAATTGTGAAAGTGTGGGAGATTAAAGGGGGCACATCCCAGGGTTGCTGCTAATGGATTTAATATTCATGAAGCTCAAGGAAGGAGGGGAAAGGCAAGAGGGATCCAATTTATCCTGCAGTCAGTTTTTTTTTACACAAATATTGGGTTGAAGAAATCGCATTAATCTCATACTCATTTATATACCTCCGTCTTATTCCCATCATCCTTCCCTGCAGGCCTCATGTGTTCATGTGGATATGTAGCAGCAGTCATAGATAGATATAAAACTTGACTCACCTGACGGCTCCTCTACGCTGCTGGACGGAGTCGTAGGAGGTGCGACCGGGATCTCTTCTCCCAGGGGAAACATAAACACAGAGAAAGATCAGTATCACTGTTGGTTCACATTGTACCTTACATGTCTGGTTGTCTTTGTGTGCATGTTGGCACGATGTGTGAATGTGTCTATTTAATGAGAAAGGATTCAGTTTAAAAAGTATAAAGGAAATAAAATATGTCAGTGTTCAGGCTATGAGGTGGTCTGCAATTACATTTTTTTCAACAGACAAGATTCTTAGCGGAAACTGTTTATTAATGCAGGCTGCAAATGTACTTAACCTGATTCTTATTATCAAATTGACTATAAGCAGTGAATGCAATATCAATAACCAATTTAAAGTATTTGTAACGCTGGTTCCACTTCGGCCTACAAAAATAAATCCCTGGTCGTATTTTTCATTATTAGTTTCTTTGTTTTTTGTAGCATTAAACCAGCTGCAGATAAGTTTACACCGGTATGCTCAATGGTGAATGGTCATGTGAAATAAGTTTTCAAGTTACTACGGATGGAGATCATACAGGGATTAAATGCTCCTGGCTCCACCCTCTAATTTGTTGTGGACATAGCCTGAGTTTGACCAGGGACAGTTGTCCTTCCCCTCCCTTTAACTCTGTGTAAACTCTCTACAGTGTTAAGGAAAGGTGTAATATTCAAAAGGAATGCATCATTTGTATAATCTAAAGGGTCAAAGTGCAAAAGTATCTATTTTAAGCTCATGTGAAGATCATTATCTTTCCCCGAACATCTGCACCTTTGTTTAATTTATCCCTTATCACTCAGGGATCTCAGTGATCTCATCTTTTTCCACTCCAATTCTCTACCTTCGGCAACTGTCAAAGCTGCTCAATTACAAATTGAATCAACAATTCCTGCAGCAATGAATAAACATGGTCCTCTACAAACCAGTTGGATGTTGTTAAGGAGTGGCTGCAGGATTTAGGCACCAGCATGAACCACCATTTACAGACAGGGATCATTGTTACATGTCACTCCCCATCTCTCTCTATGTCTCTGCTGTTTTTATTTAACTCTATTTAAATAAAAACATGTCATCGTCTACCTGCTGGCTGTTTCACCAGCAGCAACTGGAGTCCTTAATGAAGTTTAACCTCCAAATGATTTGTCATTGCTAGTTTAATTCATGTTAAATGTTGTTAATAACTTTAAATGGATCTTCTGTTGTTTAGTTGGTATTTCTCTGTTTCATCCTGCACCCTGGCACCGTGCTGCAGTGTTAAAATACAACAGCACTGTTGGTATTTTGGACGTCCAAAGACTTGATTCTCTCGGGCCTCCTTCATACTGTAGGAAGTTGACACCGAGAGAAACCATGCATTGAGAACGTTCCTCAAGGATGGCATCAGAAGGTATAAAACACATATGATTGCTTTGTTATTATGTGAATCAGGGAGACGAGGGGCTCGTCAAAAAGTCTGTACACAGCAAACAGGGGGTATACAAGGACAAAAGGCAAAGCCATGTATCAAGGACGCGTGCAAAGAAAAGGGAAAGAAGTGCAAATCACTGGTGATTTCAGCTGTGTGAAGGTGAAGAGGTTGTCTGTGAAGGAAGAAAGAAAGAATCAAGTCTTTCGATGGAGTAAAATCCGCTGGGGTTGAGGAAACCTGCCTCCGTCTCTCTGAATGCGCACAACACGTAAGTCAATCGTGCACCACACATCTAACGCGTGGAACGAGGTGCACGCCTGTTGTTGACTTGTGTACACGATGAGGTCTGCTCCCGTGACGAATTGGTCGACATTACGACAAGAAAAACAATCAGCTCGCCTGAAGCCCGGAGGCCCCCTGCTGCTGCCGGTGTTGATCAGAACTTCTTCCATCTGTATTCAGTCACCACGCGTGCCAGTTTAAATAATGAGCCTGGTTCTAGTAATTGACTCGTGTAGATTCATGGCTGACAGCTCTGGAAGGACGTCAAAGATATAATGTGACCTGTCTATTTAAATGAAGCTTAGCAAACGCCATCGCTAAATCTAACCGGAGGCGTTTACAGATTAAACGAGATTACATAGGGATCATCATAGAGGCGCTTTGACTTTACCTTCCCAAGAATTAGAGATATAAGTTGAGTTAATTTATTCCTTTATTGGAATTATAATTTATGGAACATATAGAGATTTATTCCTCATAGGAATGTAATTCATTTTTCCTCATTATAATGACCAGAGCCCCAATTAAAATGTGTTGTTTGAAACAGAAGAGCCAGTCGATGGCCATGAATGGTTATTACCTATGGGACGTCTTTAAGTCCTAAAGAACAGGCCTTATGGGCAATACTTAAATAAAACCAAGGCTGGAAGCTGAGAACAGAATCAGTTTTATAAGTCAACCCAAGTCTTTCTACACTTTCTACTCTTTTTGAGCGTTAGCAGCTCTGTGGTTTCACTCAGATTTATGGAGACCAATGAGCCATAACCCTGAGGTCCGGTTTAATGGTGTGTTTATTTAAGATAGCAGATTTAGTGGTCAGAAAACCAACAGTCAGAGACACTGAGAACTTGTCTGAAGAAAAGATGAGAGGATTTAAGCAGTGTAGGAGTGTCTGCTGTTACTGTGCGTGATTTATACATGCACGTGTGTGTTTCCCATCACAGATTGTGGTGTCAGGTGTGTCCCTTCCACATTTGTCCTACGGTGAGGCAGATGTGGTAAAGACTGGTTCCACGTACTTATGCAGGGGGCAATGGGCGAGCGGCTCTGCTGGTAGCCTTTAGCACAGCGGTTGCACGTGATACCAGTCACGCCGTCTTTACAGGGACATTGTCCTGTGGTTTGGTTACAGGTTTTGCCAGCGGCACCCACGGGATGGCAATCACATGCTGTGAGGAAACAGAGGAAGAAAGAGAGGCACAGTGAGTGGTCTCACACACACACACACACACACATGTGGGGAGATACAAACATATGCTATCTATAGAGAGTGCAGGTGGGTACACAGCAGCAGTGGTGGTGAGAGACAGGTGGGGACGTGCACAGACAGACAAACCTTACTCAGGTTCAACACCTCAACGCTCTTTTTGCAGCGAGTGCGGCGTCACGACTGAAGAGCAACACATCGTCTATCGTCTGCAGACATTTCTTGTGATTTTTGCGCTTTTTGCTGATTGGCTAATTAGCATACAGTCTTCACATCTACCATTATTAAAAACTGCTAAGCTACAGAATCAGCAAAATCTCAAATCGACAATGTGTCTCTCCGTGTTGTGAGTGTGTTGTTCGTCTTTGGTGTGTGTAGCTGTTTTCAGACAGACCATTTTCCACACTTCTCTTTTCACATAAGAAGAATGTAGTTGGAGCTTGTCCGGGTCAGATGTGTTCGCAACAACAGGAAATTTACCTGCATGCAGAGGGAAGGCCATGACGTATAGAATGTTGCAGAAACCACACGTTTTTGTTTACATTGACACCAGCGTCAGCCCTTATCCTCAAAAGCTCTCGAATCTTGTTGTGTTTCCAAGTCTACGTCTTTGTTCTTTCACATGTATCGTACCTCTTTTTAATCTTGAATTAATTGTATTATATTCTTTTTTTTCAGTTTTCAACTGTCACCGACACGCCCAATAGCTTGGGGTTAACTTCTATGGACTACTTCCTGTTTTATTCTCACATGTGCTCAATCGGACATCTTACCAGGGGGGTGGGAGGAAACCCTCAGAAACTCCTGACTCGGATGTTTGCGCTCCGACATACAGCTCCTTTGGAAAATGTCAGTAAAATGTCCGGAGTTCAGCGCGCGCCTGAAAGCAGTTTATGCCAGTATGTGAGCGATCTGTGGGACCACAGCTGTGCATGTGAGGTAAAGAGAATGGGTTGTGCATGTTTACCAAATGATAAAATAATGGAGGATAATCCTAATTCCCTGTTTCCGATTAACGCCGAGCTTTGAACGAGAGCCCGAAACGTGTGTCACCCTTCCTCCCAGACTGGGGGGTCTATCAAACACATATGCTTCGGGAATGTAACCGTTTTCCAATTGCTTGCCCCCAGCCCTTCACTTACATCACGGCCAAACCCCTGTCAGGTCTGAAGTCGCTGTTGAATAATAGTCGTCTGAGACGTCGTCTTGTTTCTTTTCATCTGTTTCTGGATATAAATAGTTGTGACTCTGGCAAAGAGAGGTGGTTGAACGAATGATCTTCTACAAAAGTCCTTACAGTAAATCCAGACAGTCTAATCCACACCAGGGCGGTCATGATAATCTGTCATCATGTCTTTACTACCTACAAAACCCAAATCACTGTTTGTCACCAGACTCTCACCACTATATTCCTCATCCAGTCCATGCTATATTTTCTGTTTATGTCCTATATGGAAAACCAGTGATGTTGACTTTTAATCCTCGGGGTTTGGTCGGCTCTGCTCCTTCGCTGCGCCTCCCTGAAGGTTTTTTTCCCCCTGTGTTGTGTCACTTGTCACTATGAAAGCCTTCAGAGACGCGGATGAATTATGCACTTTGAGGTTTGTGGGAGTATTTAGTGGTTTGGCCCGTTCTGTTCGTAACCACACAGACTGTTCAGCCCACAGTACAAAACAATCTGCTCATGTCAGCCCATTACAATGCAATTAGGTTTTAATGTGTGCGATTTCAAAGGCAGTTTTTTAATTAATAGAGACGCTTTATGCAAACATCACACCCACAGGTTTCTACTGTATGTTTATCTAAGTAATGGCCCAGCCGATCCCGATGCTCTGTTTCTAGAGCGGTTTTCAGACATGAACTCCAGAAAATGTCTAAAAAAAATTGGGTCCGGACGTTTTGCAGAGTATGGAGAACACAGCAGGAGATTGTGCGGGTCAGATACATTCACAAACAACAGGAGGCAGGAAATGATGTATAAATTCTGCAGTGGAAAGCACAGTGTTTTCATTTAGAGCTCATCGACACCTGGGTCGAGCCTTATCGCCCCAAAACTCCCAAATCTGGTTGCGCTTCCAAGTTGACATTAGCCTCGTCTACAATGTGGTATCTCTTTTTCCTCCTGCATCCGCTGCATGTTCCTGTGATAATTGTACTCTTTTTGTTTTTTTTTCAGTTTTGTGTCCGTCGCGTGTTAGAAGCTCGGACATTTTCCGGATATTTTATTCAGGGAAAAGTTCTGGAAAATGTCCAGAGCAACTGACTCGGACATTTGATAGCAGCTTATGTGAATTTTATTTATCTTAAACTGCAACATGGTCTTTACCTTTTTTGAGTGTCGCTATAGTTGTTATTCTGTGAGAGAGACAAGCTTTCTAGGAGATCCATAATCCACCGAGCCTCAGGGGAAAAGACTGCTTCAACTGGTAATGTGATACCGTGTAGTTGTTGTTAGATATTTGGACAAGTACAAAAAGACCATTCTATCCTCCAGGTTAAGTTCAGAATTTATTTGGAGGCTGCACATTTCAGCAGGTCACTCTATCACACTCTCTCTCTCTCACTTTTATCTATATTAGCTGTTTCCTGTGATTCAGCTTCTGTTGCTGCTCTTATCTCACTCTCTGTGTGTGTGTGTGTGTGTGTGTGTGTGTGTGTGTGTGTGTGTGTGTGTGTGTGTGTGTGTGTGTGTGTGTGTGTGTGTGAACATATGCCGCTACTTGTCCTTCCTTATCAGACACAGAAAGCCTCCTTAAAAGTGTGTGTTTCTATTATCACCTTTATCAGACCAATCTGTCAGCGCTTTCATTGCTTAGCCGTGTCTAGCTCAGTGGGAGAAACGGCACACACACACACACACACACACACACACACACACACACACACACACACACACACACACACACACACACACACACACACACACACACACACACACACACACGTGCAGTCTCAGGAAGCCCAGTAAACAGGCTGGAGGCCTGCCCAGCACGTCCGCAGGCCTGTACATTTTCGGAGTAGGTCAGGGGGAGTTTGAGGTGCAGGAGGGCAAAGTGCATTTCTGCTCGGAGCTTCAGAAAGCTCGGGTTATATTTTTAAGAGCATCTGCCCGTAACCACAGCTCAGAGGCTCGAAGCCTGCCAGTAAATCAAGGTGCACGGCACATGGTGTACAGGTGGGAAGCCTCCCTCTCGTCCTCGTCCTCCTCTTCGACCTGCAGGGCCAGCGACTGACTCACTGTCCGGTCAGATGACATTGGTTGACTTTCTGGCTGGATGACCCACCTGCTGGCTAAAGTAGTGGTTTACTTGGGAGGTGGGGGGGGGGCCAGAGTTTCTGGTTGAAGTGTGTGTCCACTTAGCGGTTAAGTGGCTGTGTGCTGTGCTTCATGGCTACTCCAGATGGTTCGGGGAGATATAGGGACTAGAGAGCAAGAGGCCCTTTTCGTCCCAACATGTCCAGCAAGGAAAACTGACAATAGTTTATAATAACAAGTGTCATTGTGGGTATATAAGGAGGAGGGGGCTGTTGTCTTTCCCCAACTAGATAGATCTGAATCCTAAGTATTCATCATGTATAACTGTCAGAATCTCTCGGTGCTTGAATAATGTCTTTCTGCCTTTTCACAGACAGACAGTCGGGCTCGAGTGTGAGATTGCACAATTTGAGAATTTTGAACTCTGCCACTCTGCCAATCATTTACCATAAAGCTGTTGTTTGAAGTCTGCACTCCGTTCAACCCCCCCCACCCACCCACCCACACATTTGGTTTGAGCGCTGTGTGCCAGTAAGGAGTTGGTCCTGGAGTGAAGCCAAGCTCCGCTCCAGTCTGTCTTCTATTATAATTAGGTTTGTGCTGCTGCACGAGTGTCTTTGCAGAGCAGAGAGAGACAACATTATAGGGCTGTTGCTCTATACATAAACAGCTCCTCTAAAGGACGTGTTTATCGAACGGGGGGCGTGCGTCTTGATCGGCGTAATGGGCTGCAAAGGCCCGGACGCTTGTGTTCTTGGCCACCGGCAGCGCCTGAAAATGTTGGATGTGAGTTTGTTATTTTGCGAAGGATGTTTGATGCACAACACAGCACATAGACGTGTGTGTGTGTGTGTGTGTGTGTGTGTGTGTGTGTGTGTGTGTGTGTGTGTGTGTGTGTGTGTGTGTGTGTGTGTGTGTTCTAATTGAAAACACGCTGAAATCGGCGCACCCTTGAGGAATCCAAAGCTAAAAAGTGAAGTCATGAAAAACAATATTTTATAATTCCTGAGCATTTTATATGTGGTCAATAAAAAAAAGACCCTACTGTGTCAATGGAAGACATATGTTGGGGTTGAGGGGAGGGATTTTTTTCGCATGTTATTCTGATTGAAACAGACCGTCGCTCAATCAAAGCCTAATTTCCCTCTGTATGCAAAATATGTTCCTCATCATCCCACTCGCCGATGTAATTATACGATGGTTAAAGTTCAGATTCGAATGTGATGGCCTGAATTTGATCCATCAGTCACAGGACCAGTGCCAATCAAGCTTGACTTTATTAAGTTTAGATGAGGAGGAGTAATCGAGCGCAGCGTTCAATAGAGTCCTAAGATCTCATGTGTAGTTATTGTTGCCTTCACATCAACATGGGCTCTTAAGAAAGTCACGTAATGTTTTGCTTCGGTTTCTCTTCATGAACTGAGCTCTGCAAATGTGAGAGGCTGCGGATTCTCCTGCCAGCCCCCCCTAGTAGAAACAGCAGCAGGAGATTTACTGCAAGTGAGTGGGCGTGTTGATGACGTTTCGAACATGTGAAGGACGCAAAACTGAGAAAAAAAACAGCACCACGTCTCGCGTGAACTCTCAGGAGGTTTCTGTGCTGCTGTGAACGCATCTGAACGGAGAATCTCTTGCTGTTTTGGTCATATGTGAAAGGAAAAAAATGTTTGCACAGTTGGGTCTGGACTTTCTCAGGCATTTATGTCTGGAAATGGCTTTTCTAGGATTCAAACAGGGGCAGATTTAGTGTTTGGGGCCTGGGGGCACTTGTTAACAGTAGATATGACAATTTGAAAAAAAGAAAATGGGCCTGAACATTGAACAATTTTTCAAAATATATTCAATGATGTAGAGCTAATAGTAAACAAATTTACTGAATTGGGAATTGTATATAGATGTTGGACATATAACTGGCCCCTCTGTTTAAATGGCAGCCCCCTTTTGGCCCCTAATTTAATAAAAACCCTAAATCCACCACTGCTTTACCAATCCGCACCAGGGTGCCAAACAGGCACGACACTCAGCTGATCAAACTCTACCTGGTGATCAGTGCAGAGCGACATTTGTTATCTCAGATACACGTCAGGAGTAGTGAAAGACCACCTGGTCTGCTGCGTCTAAATCTCACCACCTCTTCAAGTAAAACTCACGCTATTCTTCATCAAACAAACTCAAACAGTTCAACATATAAACGAGCCGCCTGCGACGTATATACTGTGTTTACACTCTTTACTCAATGAGTGGTGAAGTTATAAATGTGTAAATGCAGCCACCGGGCCCGGCCTCCTCTGCGGTGGATGAGCCGCTGCACTCTTTCACTCGTAATGGCCCCTATGGAAATGAGCTGCTCTCGTGGAGGATTGTATTACACGTATAAAAGCAAACTCTTGTGCTCCTCGACCTGCTCGCGCTCAGACAGCGCACAGCGAAAGGCCTCTCTCTCTCTTTTGAATTCAATAAATAACCGAACCTCTTTAATTGTCGTCCCTGCAGTGCAGTGCTCACGTCGCCTGGGGAGCGGACAGACATTGGTTCTGAGAGTTTAGGTTTCACTGAATGATCTTGACTTATGATGTGATAAAACGGAGAGAATCTGGCAGTGAGAGTTATCGCTTAAAGGTGTTTGTGTGGTAACTTTAAGTTCATGAAATACGATGACACGCAACCCTGAAGTCGTCACCTGTAACTTTCCAAATATAGTTTGCAAAAATGTTTTAATTGGCTAAAGAAACAGTCCATGCTTTGTATCATTTGTCATCTTGGGGGTAATTACCACAAGCCTTTATTGTAGCTGTGTTTTGATGTAACTGAATCCCTCAGTAGAACTTGGACGGCGATCGCTCTGCGGCCTGCGAGAGCTGCGTGAAAACTCTGGCAAATTTCACAGATTAAATTGAACAAAAACCTTTGGGTGAGCTGACAATTTCATAAATGATAATGAAACGTGTTTAAACTTCAGCTGGTCGGGAGGCAGCAGAGAACCTGAGGGAGTCAGAAGTGAGTCTCTGGTGTGGTTGAGATGATTCTGTTTATGAATACACTCCTGCTATGAGCCCGCGGCGCTGTAATTATCAAATAACAATAAGACTATTGTCATCTGATTGTTATGAGATTATATTCAGGGTCTATGGAGCTGATGTAACACACTGACATTGTTTTTACTAATCAGAGAAATGATTAAAGCTGCAACTAATCACTATTTTCTTTATTTATAACGCTAGCGAGTATTTATTAAATTGGTCTAAATGATGCCATATTGAAAAAATGGCAAATTTTTCAACCAACAGTCCAGAAGAAAAATTAGTATAAACCAGTTAGACATCATATTTATAAAGCTGGAAACTGAAAATATTCTCACCTCGATATTAAATATATGCTCCAAAGTGACTGAACATTGCATGACACTGAGCTCTTTTGTTTTACGCCCTGTCGCCCTCGTGCAGATATTTAGCAAAACAAACTTTTCCCTTTGAGTTGGGTTAGGGTTAGCTAACGCTTCTAACACGCGACAGACGCCAAAATGAAAAGATTTGTAGCTGCTGTGAAGGCGTGAACCTCGCGCTGTGTTGTGCGCGTGTGAAAGGCAGACTCTGGGTAAACTCCATAGCCAATTCTCCAGAATTTATCCGGAGGTCATGTCTGAAAACGGCTTAAGTTTGGTTAACACTGCAACGTCTAAGTACAGTTGTCTACCTCGCTCAATATTATATGGAGCACAGCATTCTTCTCTGGTATTTGATGGATCGTAGATGTAGAATTTATGGCCACCTACTGGCCCGGCATGCTCGTTTCAGCGTTTGTCGTTTTATGTTCTCGTCTGGACGGAGATATTTTGTAAAACGAAAGTCGTGTGGGCCGAGAAAAAAAAAAGATGCAAACACTTGCTGTAGTTACACATCTTACTAATTAGGGATTGTGTTTCTGTGTTCTGCAATAATATTTTGTCATCTGTATCCTTTGTCTGCAAATGCAAAGAAACAGATATCGCTAATGTCTATAGAGAAATGCACAGCAGGACGTTGAGGCATCGAACTTTTCCACGGTGAGAAACTAACCCCCATGAAGGTGAGTTATGAGATGCTGAAAGAATCAAGTCTTGGACACATGAGAAGGGCTGAACAACAACAAAAAAGGAAAGAGGTTAAATCTCCACGATTAACTCAGACACAGCAGAGGATAAGGGTTAATGATACACAACGCTCCGGCGTGATGAATGTCTGTTTGCATTCCTGCTCGACAGGAGAATGGGCCCAAAGCCACGGAAAGGTGTTAATGTCAGTTTAGGAGTATCACTCATGAGCGGGCTGCAGGGGCGAACAAGTGGGATGCATTTGTCGAGGGGGTTTGTTATGGATTTGCGTGCATGCAGAGAACGAGACTGGAAATGGTTGCTGGACGTCTGGAATTTAATGAGAGTCAATGCAACGTGTGTGAGTTTCTTTCTGACAAATGTTTTTGCTACGGCGCCACTCGGTGTGGCATCATGGGAAAGAACTTTACTTTTCCAAGCGAGGGAAAGGGGGAAAACAAACTGATGGATTAGCTTCTCATCTCTTTCCTTTTGCAGATGTGTGACTCCTCAGACGTGTCTTCAGTCAAACTGACTGATTGGTCAGTTTCTTTATTTACTACCTGGTGAATGATGTGAGAAAACTCGGGCCCCGCCTGTCAGCAGGAAGCTAATATTTTCTCGTGCACTGCCTTTTGGAAGTGGGCACTCATACACCCTCAATCAGGTCGGCATGCATGTATGTGTGTGTGTGTGTGTGTGTGTGTGTGTGTGTGTGTGTGTGTGTGTGTGTGTGTGTGTGTGTGTGTGTGTGTGTGTGTGTCTGTGTGTGTGTGTGGAGCGACATTCTGAGGTGTCTCCGGGCTTGTTTGCACAGGGATTCAGCTCCTGTTATCTTTTCCCTGCAGCGGTAGAATGAGGTGAGAAAACATACCCTCTTTTCTATCGCCCCGCTCCCCCCCTCTACACCTCCTCCTCCTCTTCCTCCCCTCTTTCTTTGACCCTCACCAGTATACGGTGAGGGCTGATGGCAGGCAATGGCGAGCACCGAGCACACCTGCGTGGGGGCGTGTTCCCCTTGTCCCTCCTGTTTCCTCCCCTTCTCTCTCCCCCTCCCCTTTTCTCTCTCTCAACCTGACTATGCCTCCTCTCCTCCTTTCCTCTGCAGCCCCCTGCAACCGCTCTTCGTCTCTGACCTGCCAAAGGCGGGGATCACTTCACACCTCGGCTCTGTTTGTTTTGCTTGTCCTGTCATTCCTTAACCCGCCCGAATGAAGCCAAATAACTGGAGTGTCGATGAGGGAACGCCCGGCCCAAAGCCGCCCCATACCGCCGCGACCTCCACAATCCCAACAGACCAACTCATCTCTGCTGACAGAGGGAGACGACGGTGAGACGGGCTCAGGAATGTTGAAGCTGCCCCCCCCCCTCACACACACACTTCCTGTAATTCATCTAAAACTGTTTTGTTTCAGACCTAAATAATGTAGTGGCTTGTAATGAGTGAGCAAGACTTGTGTGTATGTCTCTCTATATTCCGAGGATTTTTTTGAAAAGCGGTAAATGTTAAACCACACATACGTAGAATAATACAGTTTTTCTTATATGGCTTCTTGCAAAACACGTATTTAAAAAGTTTTCTCGGTATCGCTTGATTTCAACTTCTGTAAAAGCCACCTGAAATGATCACAAAACATGAAGGAGGTGGCCAAAAAAACACAAAGAACACAAAGCACTGTACCTTTGCAGGCCTTCCTGTGTGAGATGGGTTTGGACAGGTCTCTGTAGTAGCCCTCCTTGCAGTAGTGGCAGTGGCGACCGGCCGTGTTGTGGCGACAGTTGAGGCAGACTCCTCCGCTCTTCCTCCCCGACAGCTTGTACAGCTCCATGTTGAAACGGCACCTCCGGGCGTGAAGGTTACAGTTGCAGGCTGCGGAGGAAACAGAGGAGGATGCAAAACGTTTAAATCAGTTTTAATAAAAATAGGCAAAATCGGAATTCATTGTTTATCGACAAACAAGCGTATGTGGTTGTTGATTTGTGATGATTGTTTTACTGGATCTGCGTTATTGACTTATTGACTTAAAACGGACTAAAAGAACCACTAATAGATACGAAGGGAAGACAAGAGAGTTTGAACTTGTCTCAGAACGAGAATGAGGTCCAACAATGTTGCCTTTTCCCGTCCCTTTCTCTCTTCACCTCTCTCCTGTCGTCTTTTTTCTGTGTCGTACTATATTGCTTCCCTGCTCCTTTCACTGTTTCTCCTCTCCTGCTCTCCAGAGTCCGTATACTGTACTCGCCAGAAAGCGAAGGCCTGGTATTACCAATTCCTCCCTTTCTGCCAAGTCCCTCTGAGCGTGTGCGAGAGCCCTCCATCGCTGCCGCTTGTTTACTGATGAGTACAGTTGCCGGAGCTGAGTTTAATTAGCCGGCTGATGTTTATTCATGACTCTCTCGCAGCGGAGTGAGGCAGACACGCTCAACTTCATTAAAGCTCGCTGTCCGAGACACCGGTCCTCCACCACCACCACAGACACACTCATGCATTATTAACAGCAACACTTCTAATACAGTTTGTGGCTGTGTGTGTGTGTGTGTAGGTGCATACTGTACTGTATGTGTGTGTGGATGCACGTATGGAAATGGGGGTTATCTGGGTCCAACTGGGGCTCCCTGGTTCATCTGTCCATGTTTTCTGCACCTCCTCTTCACAGTCTTTCATCATCTGCCCATCATAGGGGCAGCTTCTACTTTCCCCCCAGCATCCCTGAACCTGGCCTCTCACTGGTGTGTGCGCTTGTGTGCATTTAGTGTTCGAGCTTCAGTGTGTGTGTGTGTGTGTGTGTGTGTGTGTGTGTGTGTGTGTGTGTGTGTGTGTGTGTGTGTGTGTTTTCTGGGTGTGTGTCTGTTTTGGGACCCCGAGACTCCTTCTCTCCACTCCAAGGACCTAATTACAATATCTTTTCTAAAATACACATACAGTATAAGGACACACACACACACACACAGACACACACACACACACACACACTTGAATATCTGTGCCTTATCAGCAGTGACTTGGTTTCCCGGCTGTTTCTCTTTCCTGCAGAGCAGCAGGGGTTTAATTAGCGATATGTCTCTCTGCTTGTTCTCCCTCCCTGTGGCAGACTGTTGGTCCTAAGACCCTGATTCGCTCTTGCGCTAAAAACTATATATTTTTAAAACCATGAGACCAAAAGATGATATTGAGATATTTTGAGTGAAAATAAGAACACTTCCTGTGGATTTCGGTCAAAGCGACCCTCTCTACTCCTTTGTCCTGTGGACCTAACCTGTCTGGATTTAGAACAATTTATTTTTTTACTTTAAAGTGACACAGATCCGATGTTTTCATTGTTGTCTTTATCTAGATATACACGTTTGCATGAGTCATGTTTTTTAGTCTTTTAGACAACAGAGCAGGTAATTGCTTCACTGGAAACCCCCCCGCCCCCTCCGAGGCCCACGGACAGCCACAACCTGATAGTGTGTCTCTGCAAAGAGCTGTTGATTTATAAAGACGGTGTTAAGATAAAAGTGCAGAAGACTTTCTTTACATGTAGTTTGTGATTTTTAGTGTTGTGTTTTTTTCAACACAATGTATGAAATGTGTCCCTGTTCTCAAACAATCTGTGTCAGTGTGTCAGGAAAACCGGAGCCGGCTCTGTCATCCCAGCTGTGGGCCCCGGCCGGTGAAAGCTATCTGTGAGCTTTGCCCGCAGGTAACAGGGATCAGTATAATGGAGGATTAAAGCTGCTGCAGGATCAGTGCATGGCCTCAGACCTGCAGCCATGTCTCTGTTACACTGCAATGATTGTTTCACACCCACCTAAAAGTAAAGACAGGGGGAATTCTAGCCCACCAGACTCAAACGGCTCTGGTGAGAAGAATACTATTGTTACCCGGGAGGCATTTTGGTTATTGTAGAGAAAGAATACGACCTGGATGTGAAGGTGTGGGGCAGGAGGCCACATTGTGTTTGAAGGCAGGATATTATCTCAGATAATGGAGACGAGTGAGAAACACTTTATCTAACCTGGCTGACACCAGGCATGATGTCAGCTCGTTCACACAGGACCCGTCACTCTGTTGGGAGCGAGGGAATCACAGGAAACTGTTATTGTTGGCACGGGGACTGTTTTAAAAATGAAATCACCGCTGCTTCGTTCAAATTAAGGCACATTTAATTAAAAACAACAGATTTGTAAATCGATATGTGATTCATCAGCTTTACTGCAGCGCTGTTCAACACCTGCTTGTCACTCAGACACGATGTCATCCATTCACGTGGAGTTACTACTTTCCTTTCGTTATTGTCTATCACGCTAATAATTAACTTCAAGATAATTATGACTCTTTGCTATTTGCTACAACAAATTTAGCATTTAATTGTTTTTTTCAGATTCAGCCAAAACCAGTTAATCTCCCAAATATTTAACTGTTGTATTTTGCACAGGATTAATTAGATTGTTGCATCTAATTCTGTTACGGCTCAGTACAGTGTACACAATTAAAACTCATGTATCACAAAGCAAAATTCAACTGGACCACAGTGATAGGGAACACGTCAGTCACAAGCCACAGCTGAGATCATTCCTTGTGGAAACTGAAAAATAAACCTGAGCATTTAGTTAAAACTAGTCCATCACATCCAAAACAGCAGAGAACTAAATATGTGGTACGAGTTTTATTTTTTTTATTTTTTCCTTGCATTTTATAAAAAACCCTGATCACGTGGCACTACATTAGTCACACGTCTAAAAGTGAAGACAGGGGAACAGTAGGAGACACACCTGAGGAAACACTGCGCTCAGTTACCTGCCTTCTCTTTACAAGAGAACCACTATAATAACACTGCTTAAATAGACTGGCACTCAGTCGAGCACAAACCTCCACCAAAGCCCAATGGTCACATTAAATTCTATTAAGCTGCACCAAATTCCACACCCTCATAGATATCAGTCGCCTAAATATGCCTTTTCGACAAGATCCATGAATTAATCCTGGGAAATGGATACAAATGTCCCAAAACAAAAGAAGGTTTTTGTGTAATTCTGTTGACAAACTATCTAACCAACAAACACACAGACCGGGGGTGAAACCATTTCTACCTTGGTTGAGGTAATAGTAGCAAAGAGGAACATTGTGCACACACACACACACACACACATTAGCACACATGCACACACGCTTGAAATCAGAATGACATAAGAATTCTAATCACTACAAATATCAGCAAAAAGAGGGGGGGAAATATTCAAACCTGAAACTTTATCCAGCACAATATGGAAAGCTGAGTTATCATGTGCTGACCTTTTATTTTGATAATTAATGTGAAGACAGACTTCAGTTTTCCACCCTCATCAGTTTGGCCTGTTTTTGATGAAGTGAGCTGCTTCAGGCCGGATTAGTGAGTCGCCTGTTAACTGCCCCCAGGTGAGCAGTAAAAACAAGTGTGAAGTGATACCTTTAAAACGAGTGTAATTGAATTAGCGGGATGGAGCCGAGCTTACCCACAGCTTTTCAACACCCCTGTAATTTGGACCCCAACTGTGTGAAATGACAAAAAATGCATTCAACCTCCAGCTGCAGAATTTAACAGGAATCTGATTTGTTTGTCGGCCGTCGCTGTTTCCCGCATATCCTCGGAAACGCGGGCGCCTCAGCTCTGCGTCTGTGTGAGTGTGTTTTAATTGGTTTCTCTGAATGTTTCCCAGCTCCTATGGACTGACCTCAGCCTCGCGTAGCGGCGCAAAGGCGGCCTTCCCTCGGCTAATTAGAGGGAAAATCCAACCAACGGAGCAGGAGGTTGAGGTTAAGCCCGACATACTCACGATAAGCCCGGTAATTGAGCAATGTCGGTCACAGCCTCGATTTGTTCTAAAGAGACACTTGAGCAACTGATCTCTGCCACTTTCGCTCCAAATCCACACGCTGGGTTTGTTCTAGCTGCCGCCGCTTCACTCCCCCGGTGATAAAGACACAGATAAGGAAAATAGAGCTTTGCAAATGATCTGAAAACGAAGACCCATCGTGCTTTCCGACAACAGCAGGGAATATGCTGAATATCTAACCCCCAGTGACAAATGACTGTCACCATCGTCGACAGTTCCATCAAATAGAAATGTCCTGTCTATTGTAGGGTCAGTGGAGGTCACATGCTCTGACATAGAGACTGTTATCGTTCCAGAACTCTCAGGAGATTTCAGCCGTCACCTCCGGCGCTCGCCCAAACAGGACAGAACCGTCACAACCTCTCTGTCTCCTTCTTTTAAACAAACACCACAGGGAGTCTACACGAGAAGAGTTTACTTTTAAACCAAAAGTAATCAGATTAACTTCCAAAGCCACAAGAGAAAAGGAAAAAATATATATTATTAGGTGTCCCCTGCCTTCACTGTGTTTGGGGTTGTAGAGAGTTTAAGTGAGTGAAAGAAAGAAAAACGTATTTCTGCAAGTGTTTCCTTAAAACATGCCGCAAATGATCTGGAACAACACACTCCCGTAATGTGTGGTTGCGTTAATTAGATGATGCAAACACACACATACTCACACACACACACACACATACACAGCAGCTGGATGTACGGTGCCTGGATGATCTGTCCTCTGGCCTGATAACCTGCAGACAGCTGCTCGCTCGTCCTCCCAGTTTGGGGCTCGGGCCGGCAGGAAGAAACGTGACACACACACACCGGGAAGGTTTGGGAGCTTTGCTGCTCGTCAGGGTCCAACCCGCGATCGGATGTGTGTCGAACATTAAAAGCCCACATGGGTCCATTTCAGGGATTTTTGCAGACGCTGCTGTGCAACAATTCGGTCCACATGTAAGAGTCAGCTGCTGATCGAAAAAACATTTCTGTAAATTAATATATGACAGAACTACTTTAATATTTACTTGCTTTTGCTCATTTTTAAGATAAGACCAGGCACTAATGTGTACTACCAGTGCATTTATGTTACCTGTCAAGATATAAAAGCATATACACAGTCATGTATATATTCCTGTGTTAACCAGAGAGTATCACTGTTGTCATCAGACTGTTTAATACAGTATCTCAAAAGTAGTCAATGCAGATAAATTCCCATATGTGTGACAGTAATATTAGGCAGAATAATTGTAGTTTTTTAAGGTGGAATTAATTTTGTAAAACCATTCCATGTATTGTTGTGTAATTTCCTCTTATCATAAATGGAGGAATCTTTATCTTTTTGCCTGAATTCCAAATTTCTCAGCAACAGCTAATCCGATCTACTTTAAATCTTGCAGGTGTGTTGCTGTGGACCTGAGAATCAGTGGTAAATGTTTCTTTTCTTCTTATTATAAGGAAGGTTTTGGGCAGTAGGCTTTTATTGTTAGGACAGTTAGGGGGAGAGAGAGCAGAGGAGACTTGCAGCAAAGGGCCGTGTCGGAACTGAACCTGCGGCCGCTGCAGTAAGGTCTCCAGTGACTGATCTATGAGCCTGTGTGACATTAATAGATTTTTAATAATGACATCGGGATAAAGAGCTCAACTTTTTTTTATCTGATGCACAAAATATGTTTATTTCTCAGATTTTCTTAATTAGAAATGATTTTCTTTAATTCCCTTCAGACCTAGTTTCAATGAAATAATCTTAAAAACAAAACATATTCACTGGTGCTTGAGGCTCAGGCCAGAAAATGTGAGATATGATCAAGTCTAAGTTTTACTTAGATAAATATACTTTTACTCCAGCACTGTTGTTAGGAGGCAGTGGGACATGATTTTGATAATATTAATGTAAAAAAAATCTCTAAGAGTGACAATAAAATGATACAGTTTATTTTTTTTATTCAATAAAAGACTGGATGGTGGTAAATGAGAGCTCAGATATCTGTGTGCACAGACAGCTGCTGGAGACATGTAAGTGTATAAGCCCGGGGAGGTTTCATCTCTGACATCTCTTCTCCTCCAGCACAGACATCACAAAGGATCTTTCTGAGGACAAATTAAGTCCCTGTTGATATTTCCTCAGCGAGGAGTGATCTGCCTCATATCCCACTGATGTCGGAGCAGACCAGTGACAAGACCAGTGACTGCGACAATTCACTATGAAGAAATATACACACATCCCTGATAACGACTGTTTCTCCCAAAACAGATGAAGAAGTTCCCCTTTTTTTTTTAAAGCCTCCACTGAAGAAATCACAGACATATTTACACTGACTCTGTTCCCAAGATGTACTGAACATTCCACCCTCTGTTAAATATCAACTTCTAAATCTGTTTTGTGTCAACAATTAATTTAATTGCGTCCTGTTTCCTCCACTGTTTATTTAACGGCTTGTGAATTAAAACAATACGTGTTTTATCTTGTGTCTGTTGATGCAGACACCAGCCAGATAAAGACAGGAATTTCTAAATAATGTATAATTTCCACAGAGCTAATTTGTGGCATTTGAGGGAATGTGATGACAGATGAAAGTCAGTGTTTTGTGTTGGATGTTCTCTTACATTTAAAGCTTGACATAAGTGTCATGTACCATTATTAGCTCAGTTCATCTTTTTAAACAAGCTAATTATAGTTCAGTGCATTCAATATTTCATTGCTGAACAAAAGGATTAACATTCATTTTTAAGATGCTTTAAATTGCAAATTTTCCACATGGGCGTTATCGGTCCCATTCTTAATTCAACAGTAAAATATAATATTAAGCAAAGAGAAAAATAAGACTCATATGATAAAGCTAATATATTTGCATCATGCTTAAAAAACCAACCAACTTTGAAGATTTCCGAGACTTTTGCAAGATTGAATAAATGGAAAACCAAAACAGACAAACATAACATTTTTAAACCAGCAGTATGAACAAATAGTCCACAATACGAGCAAGTCGACCAGAAATCGGAATTAATTCTTAAAAATACATTCTCAAAACAAACAAACCTTTTCGCCTCATTTATATTTTTCATTCCCACATTTTTGCTGCAACAGTTACACAAAGCAAAGAGAGAGTCTAACGAATAAGAAGGGTACGGTGAGGTGGAGGATGAATGGGGAGTCTGGGGTCAATCGTAATGTGTGTGTGTGTGTGTGTGTGTGTGTGTGTGTGTGTGTGTGTGTGTGTGTGTGTGTGTGTGTGTGTGTGTGTGTGTGTGTGTGTGTGTGTGTGTGTTGGGCGAGCACCCTGGGAACGCCATAAAACTCCGGGGTGATGAAGCGAGGGTGTAAGCGAGTGGGAAGAAGAGGGAAGGCAAAACAGGATGAGGCGCCCGCTGCACAGATTAAGTCGGGCTAATTTAATTCCTTTATTGCAGCCAATTAGCCGCAGCACTTTAGCCCCCTGTGAGCCCCCTGTGAGCCCTGGAGCACCTCTCCACTCGCTCTCTAATGACCCAAGCTAAACTCTGGATCCCAGCTGCCCCCATAGAAGGCCAGGTTTCACACACCACTGTACTTTTAACAAGGAGTTCGTCTCGTCGACCAAGGATCTCAACGAGAGGGAGCGAAATAAAGAGAGGAACAAAAAATCTGGGTGAAGGATGGTGGACAGAGGGAGGGAATGAGATCAGTGTGCTGCTTGTTAAATCCCCAGCATGACTGCAGGAGACTAATTGAGATCAAGTCATAGAGAATATTTATCCGTCCTGCAGGGTTTTCAAAGGCAGATTAATCATGTAGTGTAGACTGATTTCCACTGGACAGATTCCGTATGCAGCCTTGACTCTCTTGTCTGACGCTGTTTATTTATCTCCCCTCTCTCTCTCTTTACTTCATAATTTAACACTCGGATGTTTTCTCATATTTTCTTGGCAATTTATGCAATTCCCAGTGCCGGCAGTGAGCGGAGCCCTGTGGTGCACGTTCCGTCAGTGGGTGATAAAACGTAGTCTGATCATCAGGCCGACACAATTACAGAGCTGTGAGAACCGCCTCAGTTCAGCACGAGCAGGGATCCCTCATGAAGCTATTAGCAGCGGAGCGAAGGTTAACGTTAAGCGTTGGATTTACAGTAGACTGCAGAGTAAATACCAACTAGATCTATTCTATACAGTCACATCGGAGCACTGTATTTAAACTATGAGAACCATGTCAGGATCCATACCAGCTCCTCGAGTCCAATACATGTAAAATAAAACTGTACCTGTGATTAGAAACCTTCTGATTATATTCTAATCAGTGACTTATTATTTATTACTATTTTATGTCTGTTTTTATTTATTTTAACTACTATACTGTACTAATGCTGAATCACAGTGTGTCTGTCTACAATGATGAAAAATTGAGCTTTTATGTATTTATTGTACAATAATTTTCTGGAAGTATACTATGTTGTGGGCTATTGTTTAAGAATAATAATAATTGTTAAAGGAAATCTTCCTGCTTCTTTTTTCATTAATTTAATGTGTATATGTGTATTCATGTTTTCTTTTGTACTTTTACTGAAATGAACGACTAAACTCAACTCAACTAAAACAAACTAAACTAAATAATTGGGCCACTAATGTTTACACAAGGCAAATAATTTCTAAAGGCATAAATTTCTAAAGGCATAAATTTCCTCTTTATTTGGTCTTTAATACTCATAAAACTAATCCACAAATTTGTAAAAACCGTGCGTCTTAATCCGAAGTGGAAAAAAAAAGTTTCTAGGAATACTGTGTGTGCTCAGGTGTCGTTGTGTGATACATTTTTAAGACTCTAAGCTTCCTTGTGTCTAATTATTCAATTCCCTGCTCTGAAAATGGCGGAAATCCCTTTGATATCAGTGACAGAAAGCTGCTGACTTTAGTGTCCATTAGAGGAGATAAAACACAAATTAACAATATTTTTTCTTCCGTCTTTGTGTTTCAGAAAACCGACAAACCTTTCAAAATAAAAGCACAAATGTGACAGGGAAGCCTCCGACATCTCGAACCATATTAAATTCACCCACTGCACAGTTGCGTGCACACCACCCTTCAGTGTGCAGCAGGCCCCGGCAGCAGCAGCCTCCCTGCTCCACGCTGAGTTAAATGGCCCATATATCCACTCTCTGTCCTCGTGTGGGGGCTAATAAGGCCTTTCCCTTTTTCAAGAGTCTAACTAGCCACACAGAGGCAAAACAACAAAGAAAGGTCTAATGGCCTCCAATTTCCCGCATTAGTGCCCATTTAATGGCTGACCTGCCCTCTCGTTAGGCTGCGCAGCATGGGAGCACTTCTCAGCCTCGCTGCTTGTGCGAGTACACACACACACACACATAGAGCACTTCAGCCCTCCACAGGCACACTGCCTAGGGCCCCTGCAACACTTCCACCCCACGCTGAGAGCGCATAATAGGCCAGTTTGTAAACGGGCTGGCCTGTGATCAGTGGTGCATCCATTTGCTGAGTAATCAAGGGTCCTTTGTATGAGGGGAGTGTATAGAGTAGTGTGTGTGTGTGTGTGTGTGTGTGTGTGAGAAGGTGTGTGTACGTTTGTGAAACAAAATGTGCGTGTGTATGAGTGTGAGAGAGAGAGAGGGAAGAGGACAGATTCACTGCCCATCTGTCTTAAAGTTGTGTATCTCCATGTGAGCGTTGGCGTAATCCTGTGATAAAGTGACCCTGCCTCGAAAAAGATCTCCTCCGGGTTCAATTCTATGGGAAAAAGAAACAGCTGACATACAGTGCCGGAATAAAGGGAGCCACGGAGGGGCTGACGAGGGTGCGTCATGTGTATGTCAGCTATGCCATAAAAATGCCATGGGTGGAGGATGACGTTGGCAGGTCCTATTCAGGGGCTGTCGCGGTGAAAGGGTCTTTAGGGTGAATAAAGATTCCTCAGGGCCTGTCAGGTCCCAGCAGCTCCCCACCGAACAATACCCACAGAGAGCAGCTGTCTTAATAGCGTGAGGGACTGACAGCTTTAGGAGCGATGTGGGCAGCATCTGCACAAACTTTCCCAAACAATGCTCCGCTGTGTGACAACATAATACAGCCTAACAGGGCCGTGCGGTGTTTGCCAGGCAGTTCAGACGGTGAATGCAGCCTGTACGTTTCTATTACACATAGATCTTTTAAAGGAGGCTGACCTGACAGCGTTGGCAGAGACGCATCACCTCGACGTTCGGTGACCTCGTGTGTGAACGGATGTAGTGTAGAGATGCTTCCAGAGCGTGATGCTGATTGGAACCAATTGGATTCACAGTTCCCAAAGCAGAGAGACCCAAAATCTCTTGCTTTCCCTTATGGGTTTCTTATTGGAGAGCGAGAGGAGTGGGAACGGTGTATAAATGTATTGTGTTTGACTGATGGAGCAATGTTTCCTTTACAAAGTAAGGGCGGATTACTGAAACAAGTGGCTGACGTTTCTTCCTGCCATCAGTGTCTGATCTGATAATCACAGAGCGATCTATGGGAGACTTGGCTCCTCCTCCTCCCCTTCCTCGAGTAGCTGTAAATCAATTGTGCAATGGTTTTCAGCCGCGGCGCAGCACCCTGCCATCAAACCAGGCTGTCAGAGCCAGCTATAATAACCCCTCTCCACAGTCTGTGCTCTCTATTGTCTTACATCCAGCCATTACCTAACCCCGTCTCCTCTGCCTGCAGACCGTCCACAAACATCGCTCGGGCTTTCGCTGAGAAGAAGATGCACGTCGGAAACACTCGAGACAGATCCTCCAAATCTCCCCGAAAACACGGGCTCCCCCCGCTCCTGTCAAACATCACCCCCAGTCTATTTACCCGCCGAGTTTGGTTTCTATGGGACTAGCGAATTCGCTGTGTTTTGGGTTTCACGCAACTTCTGGCAGGTCGCCGTGTGCGTTTGCCGGCCCTGAGGCTGGCAGGGATGGGCCGGGGCGCTGTCAGTGCGAGACAATGAGACGGAGCTTTACGCTGTAGCTAATTAACGCTCCTCCGCATATAGCTGTGATTCATGCTAATCCCACGGCCTGTGCAATTAAGGCAATCACTCTGCTCCGACATCGTTAACCAAAGATTTTAAACCCGGCATATTTAAGGAGAATTGCAGTCGGCCAGCACTGATTGGCGGCTGCGAGCTGAGAAAATAAACAGAGTCGGAAGATTAGATGATTAGAAGATTAGATGAGTTAATTCGTCCCTTTAGGCAGGAAAAAGACAGCGAGTGTTTCCTCCTGCGTGAGACAAAGGAGAGACACATGGATATCTTCATCAGCCATCATAATGCCTCATCTCTCTCTTCCTCCGCTCGCTTGTTTTCTTTTCAAACACTTTCTCTACCTCCACTCTGTGAATAAGAGCCCTGTGGGACGGGGCACTCCCTACCTTGCTTCGGTAAGTGTTTCCATATTGAACTGACTCAGCCTTGAGGGTAAGCAGATGAGTCTTGGATTAGGGATGAGACAGAGACGCTCACTTGGATTTATTTCAACATTTATGCTTTCCACTCCCTAATAAAATGCACTTTGCATAAGTCAATCTGGATACATTTTTCTCAGAAGTGTCAAAGATATGATGGAAATTACAGATACAGATAGTTGTCTGGAAACTCCTCCCTTTCAACTAGACCGTGTCCTGAATGTGTATTTTGTGACAAAGCAGTTGAAAGAAACGTGGGTATTCTGGAGCTTTTGATCAAACATCATGATCTTCAACAGCAGATGAAGATGCATAGCTCCATCTAGATATTACAATTTCCATTTTTACCTCTGCAAAAGAGTTTATGTTTGTCTGTGAGCAGGATCACACGCTTGGTGAGGATGGGACATGGGCAAAGACAGAACCCACTACATGTTGGTGCGCATCCAAACAAAGAGGCGGATACAGGAATATTTTTTACTTCAAAGATTTTTGACATTTTTACAAACGTACCAATAAGCAATAATTCATTTGTCTTGATTTAAAAAAAATCCGGCATATTTACCGAGTGCCTGGCGAACATGGTGATGCTCATGATCAGAGAAAAAAATACATAGACAGAGACACTGACCTCAATGGGCTTTAAATTCAAATCCATGTTATTGAAGGCTCATTAGCAACCACAGCAACATGGCCATGCTAAGCAGGTGGGAAAACTTTGACCTCCACACACACACACACACACACACACACACACACACACACACACACACACACACACACACACACACACACACACACACACACACACACACACACACACACACACACACACACCCCATACATTCCTTTTTCAAGTCCCCATTACCAAGATACTACTCCCACAAAATGGGCCATGACCTTATTCCTCCTCCTCTTCTCCTTTTTATTCGAGGAAAATAATGGGCCTCCCCTGATGCAGATATCATTAGAGAGGAGAGGAGAGGAGAGAGGAGAGGAGAGGAGGAGACATAAGATGACTTAGTTAAAAAGGGGGATGGAGGAGTGGAGAGATGGAACGGAAAAGAAATAAATCTCAAAACTGACTCTTTAAAAAAAACCTCTGCTCTTCCTCCTGCTTTCATCCCTCTCCTTCTTCTGCGTCCGTCCCTCCTGATGGATCTCACCATGAATTGAAGTTACACTATACCTGACCTCTTGTGGCTCTTTAACAAATAAACATATCATGTCAACATCATCTGATTTCTGTGACTTCAGTGAAAATGGTGGTTTTAGTGTTGATAAGCAGTGGTGGTTTCACACGTGCTTGCTCATACATGACTTTGCAGGATTTCTCCAAACTGTCCTGATGAATGACAGTCTCCCAATCATGAGACAAAAGGCTTTGAACACATATAAGCTGGCGGAAATCAAAAACTGACCTACCCCCACACAAAAGACAAAAAAAGACCTTCAAAAGTATTTTTTTTAAATACTGGAGGAATCATGAAGCATTCTCCTCTGCACACTCTGCAGCTCTAAATGTACAGCATCATAAAGCCCCTATAGGATGGGGTTTGTACGGCCAAAGTATACGAACGTAAAAGCCGTCCATGAATAAATAAGTTACCGTGCACTTTAGGAGCGGTGTGTGATTGTCCAGCTACAGTATAAGTCAGAGTGTAAACACACGCTGAGGCTGGGTTGTCAGTGCGTGCAACCTGAGACATTTAAATTTGCGCCAGCCGAGATAAATCAGAACCTGGAGTCACTCATCATCTCGGCGCATATCGCACTTCTACTGAATCTGGGCCTTAAAGGCTTTATACAGACAGCAGCATGTGGGGGAATGATGAAGCTGAAGAGGTCAGTGTGTGAGTGTGTGTGTGTGTGTGTGTGTGTGTGCGTGTGTGTGTGTGTGTGTGCCTTGTACATTTTTGACTCCTTGCCACCAAGTCAAGCACAGTCTACAGAGCAGGGAGTGAGCAGGAAGCTGCTGGAAGCCATAAATCTAAAACCCCACAGCACCGCTCCTTCACTTCTGTGACACATTTATTGTCCTCTGTTCATTTTTTCCCTTTCTCTTTTTATTGTCCTCTGCTCTCATCCATTTTTAAAACTGCACATCTTCAACTTTAACCTGAATTCCTGAATGTCCTACGCTCGTTCTTTTTTGCTAAACCACACAGTGTGTTTGGAAGCAGGTGAGGAATCAGCTTGTTTTTTTACTCCCTTCATGTTCTGGACTTTAAAAGTGGACGCTCTGGGTCACATATGGAGTGTGTGGGCCTGCAGCAGGCAGCGCTTCTGACACCGCTCAGACGATTTTCTTGAAAGAGGGAGCAGAGAGTGCACCGAGCTGCATGTGGAGGGATGAGCTCACCAGAAACGCACACTTTGCCAGCCTGTGGCAGAAAAAAGCCAATGTCCAAAATATACAGGGAACGAGAACAAGACGATCTGTGCACATTATTGGACCGAGGGAGAAGCATGACTGGGGAACACCAGTGACTGACAACATGAACTCAGCAGATACCTATGTGCTGCGGGATGTGATTAATGATGGGTCCAAAAGCAATAATCGGCAATTTTTTGGCGACTTGATCGTAATCTCTTACGATCTCTCAGATCAACTGGTAAAGTACAGACTTTAATCCTGAGCTTAATATAAACATGGCTGAAGCTCTGTGGGGAAAGTGAGCGCGCGCTCAGTTACACCGAGGAGCAGAGAGGCCAAATAATGAAACGCACTTCCAAGAGAAGGAGAGGATCAAAAGGATCAAAACGTGGCCAGAGTCTGTGCATGCATATGCATCACTTTTATGGAACATGTTGTCTTTGGGCTCTGAAAAGAAGTAAGTCCTGCGATTTCAAACTCAGATCATGAGTCATAATCCAGAACCATCAGGAGAAAGATGCTGCAAGTGCAAATCAAACAGGGTCTTTTTCCAGAGCAGCTCACAAGCATAACAATGATAGGTTCACTCCCCAGTCTCAATGTCCTTAAATGAGTCTTTTAATTCACTTTCCATGTATATAACCACAGTAATGACATATGATCAGTGGTTGTACTGAAAGTTCAACTGCAACGAGGCAGACAGTACGTCTAGAGTGAGGGTTAGAAAAGCAAGGTGGAAGTGTGCTGTCCATTGAGTTATAGTTGTTCTGCAGTGATATCTTAAAAAATGATTCACTTGTCACTTCACTATTATTTTGTCATTATTACTATATAGATACTAATATAATATAATATTATAATTTACCATATTAGCACCAGTTCATAGTTTTTTATAAGAAGCTTCCTTTACGAATAAGAGTGTGCCAATCCCTGTGTAAAGTGTGATTCGTTGTTAGTGTAAAGACGGGAGCGTGCCGTCCTGCAGCAGCTGCAGCAGACAGGGCTCAGTGTAATATGGCGGACGCTGTGGCTGCTGGTTTGGTCCACGCAGATTGTTTCTGACACTGATGGAGCAGTGATGTTGTTACTGTACTGCCTCCAGAACCACATTTACTGACGTGGCATAGTGCCTACCGCTCCGTACGAGTCCGGCCCTCGTGCACACTGGTACATATGCACACTGCACCTACACACACACACACACGTTTATATACGTTCACTTCTCTGGTTGCAGTGTTGGAACAGTAGCCCTACAAGATGTTTTTTTTTCAAGAGGAATTCATATCTTCTGTAACCAAATGTGACACTTGTGACTCTGGCAGGAAGGATACAGTTGGGGAAGTGGAGATGGAGGAAAAGAGACCCCTCTGATCCCGAAACCCAAAACCTCATTGTAATTTAGTCATCGGTAGAAGGCAATTAGCGAGGGGAGGACTGGTCTTTGCCAGAGCAAGCAAACGGCTGACACACACTGAGCGAAAGCACAATTTCCCTGCACTAATAATCTGACAGGAGACAATGGTTGTTATTTTTCAGATAATAGCGAGTGCGAGTGGAAACTTCGACAGAGGGAGCAAAGAAAGATTTATCTCGGCTGAAAGGAAAGTAAACAGAAGGCTAACAGCGCTTTCTGAATAAAACGACCACGATACATTGCTAACAGTGTCAGGGGAAAGGAGTGGAGGATTTATTGATGCTCCCTCTCACATGGAAGATGAAATGAAGGGGGGTGGGGGGGTGGAGGGGCACCTCCTTATTTGTCTCTTGTCTCATTTCAAATGAGGATTTATTCAGACAAGCATCTTTTGGTTTTAATGTCTCCGTAATTAGTTGCTATTATTTGTGTCCATCTGGGCCTGTCCATGTTTGCCTGTTGGGCCTCTCTACATGTCAGACCCATCACTGTCACCTCAGCCGTCACAGTTTGCCACCCAGTTGCCACCTTGTTTGTGTTTTCCAGGGCGGTCTTCAGTACATGGTTCATTCTGAGGACAAGCCCAAGCTGTTTTACCCGTCAACGTTTGATCTCTAACACCACATTCTGGCTCTAACATGACGTCTGCAACTTCAATTTCCACCTCACTGCAACAGGGCTAACTCATTTCCACAGTTACGCAAATGGTGAGGGGCAGAATCTTCTAATATGGACATAATTACAAGAGATGCTGCTTGGCTGGAGGAGGAGGATTCAACAAATCCTCAGTCTGAGGATGTTGTGTTGAGAGACTATATCTTGTATCAGCTCCTATCGTAAGCTCACTGGCTGAGGAAAAACTGCGCTTTTCAGGGAAATGTAAGTGGTTGTGTAATTTATGTCAAGAATAATATTACCCACAGTATGTTATTGATTGTGCAGATATTGCCTTATATTTGCTCTGGCAGGAGACTGGCTCTCAGTTACAGGATGATTGCGCTGCTCAGTGAGCCAGGAAAATAGACTGTAATTATCAAATAGGCCACTTAAACTTAATCTAATGAAAATGGCTTCAGAAAACACTTTGACCCCCTTCGGCGCAGGTTTTTCTTTTTTGTCGTAACGCCTCGCAGCTGATTTTACTCAGCAGTAGAGGGCTGATCCACAACTATGACACAGATCAACTTGATCATGGAGCCAGGATTTATCAAGTTTTTAGGGTTGCACATTGACAAAAGAAAAAAAAACTTATTTCGAATACCAAAAAAAAGAATCTACAATGTTGTGTCTAAAACCCTGAAGTCCTGTGTGGGCAGGAGAGGTGTCATTTCCGATGAGGTCACTGGCGGAGGCAGCAACCCAAACACTAACGACTGTTATTCTTCTCCTTAAATCCCTCTCTTGTGTTTCTTTTTTCTCTCTATCTTTGTTTGTGATCGCTTCACTCTTTATTTTCTCACTGACCTTGTTTGTTATTGAGGCTCTGTGTTGATTTCATTTCCCGCCCACTGCCATGGAAACCCCTCTCAGAAACCAGACACTGTCTTTCTTTCTAAAAGTGGAAGCTGTGCTGCTGTAAGTCTCTGTGTAGTGAAGAGGTGGCTGTCACGGGAAAAAACGATAAATGTCTCAGGCTTTTAAAGACGAAATTGTTGAAGTGAGCTTTATTTTCTCTCGAGTGGATTGTCTGACAATGTTGTTGGCAAACATTCTGATGAGGCAATCGAAATTTTCTAGTCTCAAAAAAAGTTACTGGAAATGCCCAATGATGGTAAACTTAACCATATTTTTAACCATATTACAAATCCTCATCACATTAATGCACTCATGACTAAGTCATCTGTTTAAGAGTCATACGTTTGAAAACTCCAAAGCAAGCAAGTGGATCTTAAAGGGGCAATGTAAGAAGTTCAATTTATTTGAAAACATTCAAAAATATATTAGATTATCAAGAATGTGAGAAATAACAGTTTGGAAGTTATGTCGAAGTCGTCCATGTATTTTGTAGAAGAAATATCTAAAGTTAGCATGCCAACTTGCTAGCCCCTGACTGTCCTGACTCGTAATACCACTTTGTACCTCAAGAGGTGATAATGAGTCACTGTATTGTCCTCAGCTGTGAGTAACTATGATTAAGCTATAAACCTGAGACTCAGTCATCTTCTCCAATCCACGTAGCTTTGGCAACATGTTAACAACTGTTCTATTCTGAGGTTAGATTTATTGAAGCTAATGTTAGCACAGTGTGAGGATTGAAACTTAGTTCTCTAATTTACACCCTGAATGACAGGTACACTCAGGGGGCTGGTAACAACTTTGTGGATTGTTTTACAACCCACTGATGTGTCAGGCCAACAGGATACATCAAGGTATGTGCAATACCTAGTCTAGCTATGAGGAGCATTTCCTTGTTTATACAACAGGCATGATAAACCCAACTTAAATATGCTGCCCCCGATTTGTTTTGAGTATGAATTTGACAGTTGTTCAATTCTTTCAAATGATCCCTATTAGCGGAGAGTATTATACTTGCTATTATTGCAAACACAGATTTACTTCCTAATACACAACAAAAAGTTCCAAAATAATTACATATCAAACTTACAGTAAACATGCTAAAAGGGAGATACCTGCAATATTTTCCTTGTGTCAAGGTTCTGCTGTTAATATTAAAAGTGACACTCCATTGGAAACAAATTAATAACCAGCAGCAACTCATTTAAAACAACCAGCTGCTGTTGACCTAGTACGTCTATATCTGTTAACCTACATGGATCACTGAGAAACTATTCTGGAAAACAAATGATATTTAATAATTAGAATTGCAGTGGATTTAAACAACTTTGATTGGACCTCAAATAACTAAGGGCAGGGTCTGTGTCGGCTACTGTTAATGCGCCCACAGCTCTGAAGGACCAGGGGAAGGATAAGGTGGAAGGAGGAGAGCATTGGGAGCAAGCCACCTCTTCACAGCTACCTCTGGCTGAGCTCCATCCCCTCATTCCATCCACCTCTTTCTTCACCCCAGTCTTCATGTCTTCCTCAGAAACATAGAGAGACAGGAGAATCATCTCCCAACAGCCAAATCCGTCACGCTCCAACTCAACTTTCATCTGCAACCAACGACCTGTCCTGGCTGCACGAGAGAAAAATACGAGAACCAACCAAAACAAAATTAATTCTCCAGGCTCTTTTTTTTTTTTTTACATCTGGATATCTACAGAGACCTGGTGCGTAATCATTTCAGTATCTGCGAGTGTCTCTTGAGGTTAGAGAGCAAGAGACAGACAGAGAGGACGAGAGACTGAGGCCAAGCTTTTCTTTTTCTTCTCTGTGTTTTAAAGGTCCAGCACTTTGCTTGAGAGAAAACACGAGAGGGGCCCCTTTTGGAAATGAATTTTCACCACAAATTATCATCTCATAACAAAAATATTACCGTTAATGACTCAATTTCCTTGTAATTTCCTTATCGACCCCCCTAATTAGGCCCATTTGTTTGCTTTGTCATCCTCTAGTGATATGAGCCTTTTGTTATTGAAAGCAGAGTGGGAACTTGCACGGGGACCTGATGACTTAGTCAGCTACACCCACACACCCACACACACACACACACACACACACACACACACACACACACACACACACACACACACACACACACACACACACACACACACACACACACACACACACACACACACACACACACACACACACACACACACACACACACACACACACACACACACACACACACACACACACACACACACACACACACACACACACACGCACACACACATGCCTTTATTCTGCAACCCCCAGTGCCCAGCAGCAGCAGCAGTGGAAGCTATCTAAATAGCACTACTGGTAGTCTTTATCTCTCTCCCAACTCTTTTTTCTTTTGCTCACTCCCCTTCACTCTCTCGCTATATCTCTCTCTATCCCCTCTATAGTCTCTCGTCCTCCTCCCCCCGCCTCTCTCTCCATAATGGACCTTCTGCAGAGGAGCTGAATCAGCTGAGGCCGCTGCTTGCTGAGCTTCTCACTCTGCTCTCCGCAGTAATTGGCTGCATTGTCCCAGAGGGAGCAGAGCCGGGGGTTACAAAGGAAGAATAAAGTGTTGTGGCATGGCTTCAGTCTACATGTTCTCTATGTCTTGGGAGAACATTGTGTATTCTTGAGTGATGAGAAAGCCAGGCAAAGAGAAAGTGTGGACTTGTAGCCCCTCACCCCACTAATGTGTCTTATCTGTGAGAGCTAATGAGTGATGGATTAACCCGGGATCACCCCTGGCAAATTGAGATGACCCCGCAAACTTTCCCCCCGAGTGCCCCCTCATAAGTCTGCATTCCACTTCACACGAGCAAACAAATACACACTCACACACACACACACACACACCAGTCACCACTGAAATGGAATGTCTGAATGTGTGAAAATACAGGAGTACATTTGAGCACCTGTTGAAATATTTAATTTGGGATTGTCATGATTTTATTGTCAGTGTTTTACAGCCAAGACCCTAACGGCAAGAATGATGCCACGCTGCCAAATCTGATTCCCAGCAACAAGCTCTGAGCCTTCAATTAAAAATCACACACATCAACCTACGAGGGAGAACTGCATGCTGGGTATCTTTTCCTCAGGTTTATTGTAAATCTGTCCACTTTGTGCTGACCTCTGCTGACTGAGATCACTCTGTGCAACCGTGTCAACCTGCTGCCTGTGAACGGAGCTTTATTCTCCATCTTGTTTGGTCCGACAGGCGGCCTCCTCCGTGAGAAGAGCAAAGATACAGAACTGGTGTTTGACTCTCGGCTGCCTGTATTACTGTTGGTTATTTAAACAATCAGCACCCCCCCTTACACACACACACACGCACAGACACACACACTTACACACCTACACAATTGTGACTTGCTGGCATCCATGACGACCGTGGCTACAAACCCCTGGTGACCTGCTGGCTGCCACACACACACACACACACACACACACACACACACACACACACACACACACACACACACACACACACACACACACACACACACACACACACACACACACACACACACACACACACACAGTCTGTGCCATGACTTATATGGCAAAGACAAAGACATTGGTGATAAATCACCTTCAGCTATTTAACAGCGCACACATACACAAGACGAATTCCAGAAGGTTTTTTCTTTGGCAGTGTGTGAGCATATTTGACGCACAATGAAAATTATTTGACTGCTTGATCTGTCACAGGTGCTTTCTGTGACTGTGAGTGTGTGAGTGTGTGTGAGTGTGAGAGAGAGAGAGGGCGTCACGCAGAAAAAGACATAAATTAACACATTCAAGTTTAATCCTCTCCATCCAATATTAGTTAAGAGTAATTGTGGGTCTGTGGCTTCATTTGCATCTTCAGTCTGAAAATTAATCACTGCAGACACTTTGCTCCTGAGAGGCAGATTCCAGCTGGTTGCAGTTCTCTCAGATGACGACAGTGCGCCACAGGAACAGCGGGGGCGCTCTGATCTACGCAGCAGGCTGCTGTGCAGGGGTGTAACTTCATCCCGCTATTAATCGTCGATAGCTGTGAGTGTTAAGGACCCCTGCTTCGGGCCCGATGTGCTCACGCTCGTGCTAGGTGGTCCTGTCGGCAAGCGGTGTGACTGTCAGCAGGCAGGTTTTGGCCAGGATTTTTCACCTTGAGCTGCGGCAAATACAAAAGCCTCCTTCTCTTTTATTTCTCCCTCACACAGACAGATGCGAGTGTCTGTTTTTCATTGTTGTTGTTGTTGATGCCGTCGTGGTGCTATCAGCTAAAGCGGGAATTTGTTGTAACAAGCTTTGCCAAGGCTTTCATTCTAAAGTGTGAACAGACTTTGGGAATTGCAGCGTAATGTCGCAGCACACGTTGCGAGCTTCAGAGCTTGTTGTGATGTCTTTGTGAAAGTACGAGAAGGAATGAAACATGCAAAGGTTTTACTGTTAGTCTCATGAATATGAATCCACTTCACGAAATCAGTGCAAGACGCAGCCCAGTGCACAGAGCAGGAGAACGCCATTCTCCTCTTAAAATCACTTTCTCTCTTTCTTGCTACCTTTCTGGCTCGTTCTGTCGTTGCCTCCAAACTTGAGTTTGCTTTGGCACTCGCCCTCCTCTTGTGCAGTAACCTGCCGCCACACAGAGGTGCTGAGGTCATCAGCCCTGATGCTCTACAGCACCGCTGGCCTCGGGATCAGGTCTCACATACACCTACACACACACTCACTGCTTTAATGCCAGCGCACTCATCACCTCACACACATGCACGTAATCATGCACTCTCTCTGTCTCTCTCTCTCTCTCTCTCTCTCTCTCTCTATTTCTCTCTCACACACGCACATTAACACTGTGTTTTCCGACCCTGCTTGCCGGTCCCTTTATGGCCCCCTGTTAACAAGAGCGAACACTCTGCTCTGTTTATGACAGCAGTGACTCAGGATCGTGATAACGGCGTGTTTCAGACCTGATGACTGCATGAACGAGTGATGCTAGCTCGTGCATAAACTGGTGGAACCAATTTTACATATCAAAGTCTGTTTAGGTCTTGGGGGGTGCGACTGCACATGTGAAGAAAGTCAGACGAAGCCTCGGAGGGAGTCTGAAGTCTGACAGATTGCCTCGAGTGATGTCACTTCGAATAGCTCAAATAACTGATTGTGCCTTCAACGTAAGACAATGTTTGAAATTTCCAAATGATTCTGGCTTTTTCGTTTTTTTCACTTTCCTGCTGTATGCAGTAAAGTTAGGTTTTCTTTAGCATTTTCACATTTACAGCAAAAAATTATGAATGTTATATTTACAACTTATTATGACGCAACCCGCAAACTTCCAGGAATCGACAGAAACCTGACATGAAAACTTTTTCTGCTGTTCATTTTCAGTACAATCTGACAAACTGTGTCCTGCCTGATAAGCCTCCCTCCCCCCGTGTGACAGGGTTTGCTCTACGTTGTGTAAATGTGGCAGCTCCATATATACGAGACACAGGCAGGCTGTGTTTTATAGAGCCGACGAGTGATGCACTGGAGTGTGTTGTGTCTAATGTGTGAACATACGCTGATGTTGTCTGGCGTGGGTTTTAATTACCCCTAATCATCTGGTCCCCACTCAAGCCAAACCTTTCCATTACACACAAAACACCTCTTTCTCTCTCTCTGTCTCGCTCTGTCTCTCTCTCACACTCATCCCGCGGTTGATGCCAAACCCACAGATCCTCCCTCAGCTTTCACTGCGGCATCAAGTCACTAATTAATTCATTAACAGATGTCTCCCCAGGCACCGAATAGCTGCTCACATCTTGGACAGAATTACTGTTTGGGTAAACAACCACTGGTAGACAAGATGAAGAGACACATAGACACACACAGACACACACACACACACACACACGCACATGCACACACACACACGCAGCAATAGAGAGAAATACAGTGTGAAGGCCCACTGCCAGCGAAGACAGACACAATGGAGACAGGTCTCCATTCAGACTGAAGGTAGCATCTTGTGTCTATCTGTTGCTGTGGGAGTTAAACATGACGGGCAACTTGTTGAGTTGTGTGTCTGATTCGCCCCTCCTGACTCCTGTCAGTAGTTTTTCTTTATGATAATTAGACTTTTTATCTTCTAAGCTTTTTTTGAAGTACACAATATGTGCTTGAACAAGGAAGATGTGTGGCTTTGCTCAATTGTAAACGAGGAATGACTTTAATGTGCATCTTTATGGCCCCTGATTTAGAAAAATCCTAGATCCGCCAGTGAGCAGTATGTAATGGAAATAATTCTGATTATAATAAATATGAGGATGATGATACCGGTGATGATCTGAGTTTCTGGACTTAGACATTGACATTGTGATAATGTTCTGACAAAGTTCTGACGTTATGATAAAGTCGAGTTCAAGCACCAGTGAGGGTGACAAGAGGAAGTGAGCGCAGGCCAGAGGCCAAAAGAGCAACGCAATATGGCTTCCTACCAAACCGTTTCTCAACAACCAAGGGTGAGGTTCCACTCCTGGTGCGAGACCTGCACGCACACACACACACACATTCATGATGCTGGCTAAAAATGCGGATTCGCGCTGTGAGCGGGATCTGTGTTGCATTACACGTCGTAGCCAAAGCAATGTAATGAAACCGTGGCCACAGAAATGTTCACTTTGCCCAAAGGACCCTGAACTGAACAACAGACTCACAGGCTGTGAAATTTCAGGAGGGATTTTAGTCTTTTTCTGACAACCGAACACATTTCATCACCCCGAGAAGGGAAACCTGAGCGTCATCAAAAGGCAGTAAAATGGATCGGAATGAAAATGATCTTGTTCCACTTGAGACTACTACTGGACAATATGCACACTTACAGATCTAGTGTGGATTAGCTGTATGAATGGTTGCAGCTCTGCTTGTATTTCTCTCTCAGCTCAAATCCAGACGCAGACATTACAACCTGCCTGTATATTATCCTGAGACATTTTCTTTTTTACATATATAAACTCATTCCCGCACTTCAAAGGCCTGTCAGGATTTATAATCTGTGCAAAACTGAAATTCCATGAAAAATGAAATGTTTCTTGAGCAGGCGTCACGACAAGAAACAACTAGCTCCAAAATTCCATCTCACAATGAGCCGCTGCCAAACACTTTGACATTAATGGCTTCAAGATCTCCCACGCTTCAACACTATCTGCATTATGTGTCACATGTATTGCTTCCATCAAGTGCTGTGATTGTGAATGATCTCACTGCCGTGATTTCACTGCATCTGGCCGCAGAAGTGCTCAAAGCCGGAGTTTTATTAAAGTCCTTTATATGTAATGGTTTTATTGTCCACTTACGCAGACTTATAGACTATTTCTGGTCCAAGAGGACTGTTTTATTCTATTTGCAGCCAATCACCCTTTAAGCTAGGGTTGGTAATAGTGGGGAAGCTAGCAAGAGCAGGCTACACTTAGAAAACTTGGATTTCAGGATAAAAAGTGCTTCAGAAACAAATTACCAACCCTATGTTAAAACACTGTTTTATTATCAGTGGATGTACAGCTCATGAACTGTGCTGGAGCCCCCTCAGTATGAACACTGGCCTATTGGAAGGGTCCTTTAGCACGGTGACAGCTGTGAATATTAACCCAGGCTGAAAGTTTAAACTTCCAATTGCTTCAATTTTAAATGCAACCACCTTTGAAATACCTGGCACACGCTCACAAAAACAACCCATGCTCCAAGTTTTCATGAGACCGCAGGGGCACCGGCTACATGTGGACATTTCAGCACACGTACCGAAATAAATAGGCTCCTGTGATCAACAACATGCTTCATAATTTCTCCCTCCTCACTGTACGTTCTCATGTATCTGTGTATCTCTTCTGTGCGTCTTGTGTTTGCTTACAGTTATTTTTTAGCCTTGCTTACAGTATGTGCTGGTATGATGGTCATGTTTGAGAGATATAACAGGCATCTGAAACAGAAGAGTGAGCCGGTCGTCTGGACCATGCACAACTTATTTTTGCAGCGGTTTATAAAATGAGTCATAAATACTGATAAGAGCTCAGGAAAAGCGGTTCTTGTTAAGAGAGAAAGGCCATTACTCCCTGTTGGAACTTGTGACCGAAGAGCGGAAGCAATACGAGCGTGTGTGTGTGTGTGTGTGTGTGTGTGTGTGTGTGTGTGTGTGTGTGTGTGTGTGTGTGTGTGCGTGTGCGTGCTGTGCGTGCGTGCGTGCGTGCGCACATGCCCACAGGTGTGTATGGCAGTGGAACGAGCGCTCACTCAAGAAGTGAAGGTGAGGAGTAGTGAGACAGTGCAAAGTGCAAATCTGCTCAGTCAGTTTATTCCCAGCTTTGTTTGCCGTGACCGGGACCAACAATACATCCTGCCGGCACCTTTGAAGATGAAAGGAGCACGGTGAGCAGCTCAACCATTAACCAGACCCTTCAGTCGTGTCTGGGAGGAACCAAACAAACATGACAGCGAGGAGACACCTGACGAGAGGCCGTAGAACATCTCGGTTTTTCCATCGGACTTCATGCAGTTGGAAATAAAGGCACCACTTCTGTGTTCAAACAAAGCTGGAAGGATACACATGTGACGAGTACGATTACAGGTGCTGTCATTATCAACACACCTCCGAACACAGAAACAAAGAGAGCTCCACTAATCTGAGAGGAAAAATCCACGCTCTACAAAATGTGAGAGAACATGTGGCCCAGCCATAAATCAAAGGTTGTTGAACAGAAACATATCTTCACAGTTTTCTATCTGTGGCAGACTGGGCCACCTCTATAGCTGCTATCAGACCGAAGTTCAGACAATTTCCTGAAATTTTTCGGAGGGGCTGCGTGTGAGAGTGCAAATGTCCGAGTCAGTTGCTCTGAACATCCCCCGAGTCAAATGTCTGAGTGATTCCATGGGAGAATGCTGCAGGAAAATGTACACGCAGAAGATGCAGACCAAGATGTCAACTTCGAAAGAAAACGAGTGCTTTTGGTGATAATGGTCGCGCTGGTTTCAATGTGCCACGAACAAAAAAACACATTTATACGTCACAAATGTATAAGTCCTGCCTCCTGCAGACTCTACCCAGGCCCCGCCCCTCACCTGAATGTTCTGTAAATGTTCCGGTTGTGTCCGGTGTCTGACCTGGACAATCTCCTGCTGCATTCTTCCCATGTGAAAGGCAACGGCTGAGTTCATGTCTGCAAACAGCTCATACAACAAGTGTAAAGCACATGTGACCGAAGGCCTTCAGGTCTATTACATTTCTACCGTCTCTACTGCAGGATCTCTCCTTGTAAATAGACGGGACGTTGGTGCACATGTGGTTAGCAACACATTTTCTTTTACATTCTGTTCGGGAAACTTAAAATCTACTGTTGCTGCTATCAAACTCCACTGGAGTAGTTCTGGTATGATCTGAAACCTCATTAAGGTTTGGGCCGTAATCCACGAGAATAAGAAAAACACACCACCAAACCTCAGTATGTCGGCACATCTGCTTTTAAGTGTTTGCATATGTTCGCTGGAACATTTTGTTTGAGTTAATATTTACGTCTTATCAAGGCATTCAGAAAACCTATTCTGGAAAAAAAAAAATGTATATAGGAATTTTTACTCCCAACGATTTCACATTGGAAACACACCCACATGTCACAATTCGTGAAAAGTACTTTTAATATTTTTTCGATACAAGTGTTTGTGGCTTTATATCTCAATTATTTTAATGGGTTTCAAATCAACCATGTCAGCGTTTTCTGCGCTGCGTGTTTACTCCTGTCAGTCAGACGCCTGTGAACGGCACCTGGGAGCGTTTGAGCGCGCTCCGTGCTCCCTGCTGCGTAGATTGTGATATAATGAGGCAAAACAAGCAGCAGATCTTTACACATCGTGTCAAAACAGGTATGGCAGGTTGGGGAGAATTTCGCAGGAAGTTACTTACAGTAAAAATGAATTCTGAACGATAGGAAGAAAAGGTTCCTTCCTTTCTCAGCAGGCCAATAAGTGACACTTTGAAAAAAAAGAGATAATTGTAGAAATCCTGAGCTGGCCCACAGGCCATGGAAGTGTCACTCTCCTGCCCCTTTATCACCCCAATCGTCTCTCTCTCACACACATTTTCCTCATCGTGCCCCCACACTTACGTGCGTCTCTTTCATTTTCACTATTGTCGCCCTGCTCCATCTCCAGCCCCTCCCTCCCTCCCCAGGCCTCTCTCGGCAGCACAGTGCCGGTCCTCTCGTTCTGCATGCCTTCAAGCTGTCTTCCTAATCTTCCTGAATTATTCAAGACACTTTCACCTCTTTTACTTTCACCCAACACACCCAGCAAACTGCACAAGCCTGAAACTGGGTGACCGAGAGGATATGAAAAAAAAATGACGTTTATGGTTCATTTGCATGGAACGAACTCACTCGCTGACTGACGGCCTGTACTCATCATACTGTCGGTGAAACCCCGAGTGCGCTCACACTGACAAGTATTGCAAGATGCACTATATGTACCAACATCGAACACTAAAAACTTTGAAAAACTTACTGTGAGAGGCCGGACACTTCTCACCCCCAACGTTCGCCATCTTGGCTACGCAGCAGAAAAGGAGGGGACCCCCAGAGTAGTGTCAAACTTGTGAAAATGGCGGCAAAGGAAGGAGGAAGGTGCAGTATCCACTGTTGTGTGTAGCAAGAGATACATGCCAGAAAGTAAAATGTTCATTATTAAGTCAAGTTTAGTTTTTTGGCAGTCAACAGTAACAGTCAAATATTGCAATTGGCATTTATGGTAAGTGCACAGCGTCCATGTTTGACTTGAGGCAACATTACACCAGTGAGGCATTCTGACAGGCCATTGTGCTTCCATAAACAACCACAGCTCCTTCTAGCTTTGCTGCAAACTCCGATTACCACCTCTAAACTGACACTGAGACACGTTTGTGCCTGTGGCGCTGCAACTATTTGAATTAGAAGCTTTCCCTTGGCTGCGGGGAGTCAATAACCCAAATGGACTGAGGTACACACACTCAGGAGCATGAGCGACCTTTAATATCCAGATGGAAGTAATCGGGAAAGTGCACTTCAACATAAAAACAGAGACAGGTCTGAGGTTTTTTTTCCCTTGTTGTTTTTCAGTAGAAATGGAGAATAAAGGAATATCCAAGGAGTCTGCAGCTCGCGTCAGTTCCCTTCGCATTGCCAGACCTTTTATTGAACACTTTTCTGATGACTGCATCCTTATGAGAGTCCAGTGACATGGAGGGTGCTGTATTTAAGGTGGGGTGCCGTAACACACACTCAGATTTCAGTCTGATCACTAAACTCGACCCGCTCGCAACCCGCTCGTCGTTCACTGTCACTAAAACTGTGATTCACACACATTTCCAACATTTCCATAACCTGCACAATGTCATGAACTGAGTTTCTTCCTGACAACAGCATGGAAGTGACTTTTGAGGCTCCTGTGTGAGACGTACAAAATGAGAGCTGGTCTGGTTAAACGCTTACGTGTCAGAGATGCTTGTAAAAGTCAGTTCATTTATATGAATTTAAGAGTTGAGCCTAAACAGCGTTTTTTCAAACATTAATTCTAAAAAATAAAAAGCGTCTTTCTTTCCCTTGCATTCTTTCCGTGAAGGAGTTTGAATTTTTTTATACAGCTACATAAAATCGATGAATTGTATATTAGGGGATCAACTACATGTGACTTGTTTTAAAATAAAAGCTGAATAATGAGGAGAGAGATCAATCAGTACGGTTGAATGGCCTCCGTACGAAACAAGCAGGCAGTCAATTTGTTACCTGAGGATAAGCACAATTTACAGGGTATAAAAAACTCACTGTTGGTTTCATTGCTTTCTTTAGCAGCACATTGGGCCTCTCCAGTCACACAGTATAGAATGTAGATATTTTCCACCGAACCGCTCCTGTTGATTTAGCAGCACATTCACATCTGCCAGTCAGAACGTCTCTGAGCCTTTAGAAACAGGCAACACCGGCAAACAAAAACCTTTTCAACAGCTGCTACGTGTCAAAGTGGCTGACATGTGCTGCGACTGTCAAACAATACAGAGCCTCGCTCCCTGCAGACCTGCAGCAACATGGAAAAAAACAGAATAGGGGATCTGAATTGATTTCTGCAGGATGACCGTGTCTGTGATTGTCACTGAGGTTTGAGCTTCAGCCTCTGTACCATCAACATCTCACCGTCTCTCCTCCTGTTTCTCTAAACTGTTGTACACCTTGTCAGCAGGAGCCGCGTAAACATCAAATTACTGCAGCCCAGTGTTATTCTGCAACGTGGAGGAAGGAACCTCTCCAAGGCCTTCAGCCCAAAAAGTATAATAAAAGAAAGATGAGAAGAACACTAAAATATAGAATGCAACCAGGGGCTCTGGAGCACTTTGCAAAGACTTTTCAACAAAACTCCCAATCTCACTTTCGTCCAAATCTCAGTGCAAAATTTACAGCAAACATAATTCCGTAATTTCATTAATCTGTCAGTCTGGTCCGGTTTCTGTATGACTAGTGGCTCTGTGTTGTGCCGTGTGTGTGTTTAAGTGTGTGTGTGTGTGTGTGTGTGTAATCTGCAGCCAATATAATCTTTATGTGCCAAGTGGTAATAAAACAAACCACTGACACTACTTTGATCACTGCACAGTTGGATAAACGTACCGGTTATCACGCACATAGTTCAGCAACATAAGTAGACTACGTTCAAAAAATGTGCAGATGTTTGACTTTAAAATTATTTTCACACCTATTTTATTTAGAGCAGAAAATACTATATTTTACATGAATGTGTGTCCATGTGTGTCCATGTGTGTCCATGTCTCTGACTGTGTTCCACTTATTCTTGCCTTGGCCTGATCATCAGCCCATTTACGTTAGTTTATAAGAATATCCACATTTTAATTATTAATCATATTTAATTAACAGGCCTTAAAGCCTAATTAATGCATTACTGGAGTCATTTTTGTCATTTTTCTAATTTGAATATTTAAGAATATAATAACAAATAGAAAACAAATTACAAATTGCAATAATACATAAAACAAAAAATATTTCTAATTGTATTATCAGTGAAATTGTAATATTTCTATTTGACTATTTCAATGATAAAAATTGTAATCATGAATACGATATGAAATAAACTGCAAATAAAGGAAGGTATGGTTTTAATGGAGCTCTACGAGAAACCTTCCTGTGAATGATTAGACTCTGTGGTCTCGTTGGATGTGGTTTTAAACGCCTCCATCGTGGCCTGCACCAAACTAAATTGCATCGACCAAACCAAACACTCTTTAAATTGCATCTTCATTTTCAAAATTGCGCCACAATATCAGGGGGAAAATGGGGCTTTGCTGCGGTTCGGTTTAAGGGGAAAGTTTGAGTTTAATGAGAGGAATTAGTAAAATGACTCCCAGATTAGTCATGAAACCTAACTGTATTATTATTATAATTATTCACAATTATAGAGTATAATTATTGTCTTTCTCTTTCGCATCCAAAAGACCTTTAAAAGGATGTTTCTGTCTCGCCAAATTTGACATCATCCTGCGTCTTTCCACCGAACAACGCTTCGTTTTGTTTTTCAAATATTTCACAGTTTATCAACAAGAACAAATAAATTGCATCCTGGGTGCCAGGCGGCTCAGCTCGGGGAGACAGCCGCTCCAGGACGAGGGGGACACAGTGGATGGACTTACCGACACACTCGTTGGCCTCCCGGGCTGTGGCTCTCTGCCACGGTCGGTCGTAGTGGAAAGGTTTGCACCTGTCGCACTCCGGCCCGGCCGTGTTGTGCTTGCACTCGCACACCAGGCTCCCGTCCCTGTCCTTTACGCACCGGGACGCGTGCCCGTTGCACTTGCACCTCCCGCCGACCTGCAGGTCCGACACGGCGTAGAAGTACGAGTCCCGGGCCAGCTCCGAGTCGTCCTCGTTCTCGTCGCCGAACGTGTGCAGCCGGCTGAAGATGACCTTGATGTCCGTGGCCGTCACCCAGTCCTGCAGCACCGGGGAGTTGTCGAAGTCGTGCGCTGACGGCCTCCCGTCCAGCGTGCTGAAGGCGATGAGCCCGCCGGTCAGGGGGTACATGTCGGTGTGGGAGTCCGTGCACACGGCCTCCTGCTCGTTCTGCTTCGTGATCACGGCCCTGTTGGGCTTGTTGTACATCTTCCTGCACTGGGTCGAGTAAAACTGGAAGGGCACCCACGTTTTACCGTAATCCATGGACTTGAAAATGGCCATGGATTCGGGTCGGGGCGAGCAGAACTGCAGGCTCACGTAGGTGACCTCAAACTTCTTCCCGAGGGACAGAGTGAGGCTGACGTTCAGCGGAAACTGGATGAAGTTCTCGGACTGCCAGCAGGTGAGGTTGTGCGGGTTGTTGAGGTCCGTCAGGTACGCCGGAGGATGGTACTTCTTGGGGTCCGAGGCGTCGCAGGAGTGACAGTTCCTGGTCCTCTCGTCTCCCTTCTCCGCGGATGTGACCACGCAGTAGCGGCCGGGCGTCTTCCCGCAGGTGCTGGACACCTTCACCTCCTTCCCGAAGGCGGAGTTGACGAAGTCCGGGATGCAGCGGCGCGGGTTGCCGTGCTCGTCGTAGCAGGGGTCCGGCGGGGAGGTCTGCGCCGCGAACAGGCTCATCCCGTAGCCGCCGAGGACGCACCGGCACGACAGCGCCAGGATGAGCAGCGCAGACAGCGCAACATCCGCAGCCTTTCTCATGGTGTAGGTCCCTCTGTGTCCAAAGTGCCTCTGCCTGCTGGAGGAAGAGGAGAGGGTGAGCATGAGGGAAGAGAGAGAGAGAGAGAATGCTTGTTGATCCTGTCAATTCAGAAACATGCTCCAAACAAAGAAGGGGCAAAGGTTTTTACGCATGCCTTTTTGTCATTGATATATTCTAAGGATCGTCCACACAAACGTCAGGTTTTGTAAAAAATAATCTATAAAACCATTTTTTTTACCCGAGAAGAAATAAAAAAAGGTGGAAGTCTACTTTTCTCTATCACTGCTCCTCCTGTTTTTGTTTGTTTCTTCAAATCTCCTGCGTAAAAAAGGAGGAGCGGCTGGATTTAAGAGTCGCTGGTGTCCTAATAGCAAGTCCCACTCCTCCTGCCGCTCTTTTCACAACCTCTCTCTCTCTCTCTCTCTCTCTCTCTCTCTCTCTCTCTCCCTCTCCTCCCTCCTCGGATCAGATCTCGCTTGGCACCGCTTTAGGTCAGCTCATCTTGAAGAGGAGGTGACACCATGGGGCGGAACGACGACATCCACTGGTGGCGAATCGGTGTGAAGATTGGCGCGCCAGGGGGGAGAAGCAAATGAGGCCCAGTCGTGTAACAAAAAAGAGACACAACCACAAACGTGCAGTTTCATTCTCCAGCATTCGAACAGAACATGAAGCAAAAACTAGTATTTGGTGTATTACAGAACAATGTTAATTAGAGCAGTTTTAATGGTTGGCTTATTAAATGATGTGGTGGTAGGTATCCAATGGGCTACAGCTGCGATGAGGAAGAAGGTTTTGCAGCATCCTGGTGATAAATGTGAAACTATGACACTGTCACTCTTCAGTAAGACTGTTATTTGGAATATACAGGGGCCACTAAACTTAACTGCACGGGCCTCTCAGAGGACAATGTAAAAATGTGACCTATATACCAACCACAAGTTTAAACCAAAGGGATGTTATCTAAAAATGGAGGTTGTCATTAGAGCAACATAAACAATATAAGTAGACCTACTGTCCATCTGCTAATATAGGCTATGATGGGATCCTTTAAAATCTGATTATCATAGACAAGTCAATGTGGAGTTTATTTACTCAAAAGGCAAATTAAGTGAGAACTATCACATCTTAAGCAATTCTGTGTCCAATCGGGAAAAAACAAAAAGTGCAAGATAGTTTTAGGATTTATTCTATTAGAGGCCGGTGAAATGAAAATAAACCCAAAGCTTTAAACTCACATGCAGAAGACACCAAGACGTGAACATTAAAACATTTGCGCACCACATGACTTCGCTCCTCTGCGGGACTCATCCCTCATCCCCATCCTGGCGCAGCTGCCGCTCCAGCAGACCTGTTGCTTGCTGGCAGCACGAGTAACAGCGCCATCTTGTGTCCATGGGGGGAAAAGCCAGCTCAGTGAAGTGCAGAGAGCAGCGTCCTGTTACTGTGGGGCCTACAGTAAAAGGACGCTGCCCTACAGTGTAGGCTATATTCTCCCGGGCGGTGGAGGCATTACGACATTTATTCAATGAGAATGAAGACGATTGTCTTCTACAAGTGTAAATAATAGAAAACTATCTCTAGATCTGGCCGCTTAGATCAATTCTGACATTTCCACTGAGAGGAGAGAAGGAGATGTTTGTGACCTATATATGTTTATTTCCTCTACTCAGTCTGATACACTAATCACAATATAGTAATTTGTAGAATTTGTAGAATATACTTAAATAGTTTAATATTAAAATGTTACGCACCAGAATAGAGTGGCACTCATAATTTCATTGTATAAAGACAAATTTCTATTCAATTCTTTTCTTTTCTATTTCAGATAAGGGCGTACTGGTATGTGTGAGCAGTGAGGGTGAGAGCTGGTTTGTATTATGGTTAAACAACTACCGTCACATGTTTTTAACAAAAACTAAAGTCTTTCTTAAATCATAAATAGCAATAATACATTTCATTTCAAAGAGCCTTTCTATATGCCAAAGGATGCCTGTGCAAAGCAATCCGGAAGTCACAGTCACTCTTAGAAACTCTTATGAAAAACAATGATCATCATCTTTTGTTATTATCAGTCCTTCAGCCACTGCTCTGTTCCTCTTCTCTGTTTCTGTGTTATGTGCTTTATATCTGCTCTTACACAGAAAGAAGAATGAAAACAGTTTTATCTGTGTGGAGATACACTGCTTATACATGTCGGTGTTTAGGTGAATAAACTGTACAGGGTGGAGTTAAGGGCAAGCGGAGAGGGCTGATGTTAACAAATGACCTAACCTGCTGCAAAACCATACAAACACAGCAGTTGCTATGGTCTAATCTAATTTTATGAAATGCCATGACTTCCCTTATCTAGAAATCATCTAGTAGAGGAAATCAAATTAGAGAAGTGAAATTAGAAAATAAAATCAATCTGCGTGGAATCTTTACAACAAAAGAAGCAGCTTTTGGACCATCAGCTGGTTTCTGCAGTCCCTGCAGCCCTTTCAGAAATCGTGGGGAGACGTGTAGAAAACATGTCTATATATAGTAAAGCTCCATCTTGTCAAACAAAGACAGGACATTTATGATCTGTTTATTTACCCCTCAATTTTCTCTGGTTCTTTTAATCTCACGCAGTCTGGTTTTTTAAATCAGATTTGCAACTCTGAACATTTGTTTTCTTTGTCCACCTTTGTCTATGGTCCTGTTCTTTGTTAACCTCGTCCCTAACTTCCGTATCAAACTCACTCTGCTTGTGTTTTACCTCAGTTTCATTCTGGTGTTCCTCTTATTCAGTCAAGGAAAAACAAACAAACTGATGATGCCTCTGGACTCAGCAGGAGCCAATAAGAAACAACTACGGAGAGAAAACTCAAAAACAGAGAGGAAGACGTTCGCTCTGAGAAACTCTGCATGTCCAGCAGGTGGAGACAGAAGGGGTCACTGCTCCTGGAAAGAAGAGGAAGACAGAATCAACCAGACCTGGGAGAGAGAGACAAAGGTCATCACATTCACCTCTGGAAAAATGTGACTATGATAAGAGCAACAAGGCCGTTGAGGTGAAGACTTTGGACGACATTGCCAAGCTGAGCCAGAAAGATGGGGCGATCATCCAGAGCCAGGATGAGTGGACAATCAAACCGTACAGCTCTGCAAGATCAGCGTGAGCTGTCAGCGAAGGAGACGGGCGTCAAGAGGAAACAGGAGCTCCAAAGAAAGACCCTCATGAAACAGAAACATCGAATGAAACAACTGAACTTGGAGCTTCAGTCACCTGATCATTTTGATCTGGATTTGTTGGATTGTAACAACTTGTTCAAGTTGGAAGTTTAGCGTATAACAAGGAAATATACCGAATAAACATTCTCTGTCTTTTTTCAGGAGCTTGTCCAAAAGAGAAGGCAAAGATGAGAAAAGATGAACAAAAAAGAAAGGAGGCAGAAAAGTGATTGAAGAAAAAGATGAGAGGAAAGAGAAAGAGGTAAATGAAATAAGAAAGAAAGCATAAATAGAGAAAGGAAAGAAAAGGAGGAGAGAGAGAGAGAGAGAGAGAGAAAGAGAGAGAGGTGATAAAAGAAAGAAAAAAACATCCTTTCTCTTCTTCAACTAAACCTAAACACAAAGTTTGTGTGACTTTTGCATTTCTTAAAAAATCTAAATCAAACATAGGATATCAAGATTACATTAAAGACTTATTAAGATCCCCTTGAAGCACTGTGGAATTATATCGTCATTTAGAAACCACAATGTAAATGTGACCATTCAAACCAGTTCTGTAAAGGTTTAATATAAGTAAGCAGGTTGGAGTGTTGTCTGAGCTGATACACTGCTCGTGTTGACTGTCACTGTTGTTTATAGCTTGGCACCACATGTCCCTCCCTTCATGATGAGAAGGGGAATTCACAGTCACAAGTGTATGAAATGTAAATCACAGGCAAAGCAGGAGGGGGGAAGTAAGGTCAGTGTTTCCTTTACAGAGGGGGCTGCAGGCGGAGCAAATAGATGTAGATGTAGATATCACAAACACCACAGGAAATTAAGACAAAGGATGACTTTATTCTTGGATAAGTAAATACTTTATCGCTCCAGAGAGAAGTTTAGAAAATTGTATGTGTACGCACAGATTAATATTAACACACAGATAGCATACGAATGTGGGCCACTGCAGGCAATGATGTGGCAATTCTGGCCTTTTTGTGGCCTAGAAAAAATGGATGTGAGCCCACTGCAACAGTTAGCTATTTACAGTAATACACTGGATGCATTTACAATCATTCGCTACATTAATGGGACTTGAAAGTTTTATGTTTTAGCTGAATACAAATATTAGAAAACAATTATTGACACTGATTTAGAAATATTGATGAGTCCCAGTTAAGGAAAAACAAAAGAGAATGCAGTGGACCTGAGGCTGGGGAATAAACCAACAGGCCTATCAATAATTATCACAATATACTGTAAATTGATCAATAGCATTTAATAATATAATTTTTGATTATATAAGTGGCACCAACGATAATAAACAAAGCCACAGCATCTAATTCTAAACAAACACACTTTACTCACGCATGTGAAAATAAACATGTCAAACAGATGACTTCCTTTTAGGGGCAATCATCCCTTCAAAATCCACATGCAGCCTCTCCAAACACGCACGCAGAAACACTTCCCACCTACGTGCGCACGCACGCACCCACGCACACCAGCAGCCTCCCTCTTTCTGCTCACATGCACTTCTCTCATACACTTCCTGTTTGTGAGCGGCTGTGATGTGCGCAGCGCAGACGTGTTTGTGCGCAACAGAAGCTTCAACGAGCAGAGACTGCAGATGATGTCAACTCTGCTGCGCCCAGGATGTGGCTTCGTCTGTTAAACCGTGATGTGCGCGGTGAATGAATGAATGGATGAATGGATGGATGAACAGATAACTGGATGAATGGCACAAGCACCCAGCCGGAGACGCGTTTTTGGCCTTGGACTCTTTAGACTTTGGAGACGCGCATAGGGAGAGCATGGATGTTGGCCAGTGAACTGCAGGTAAGAGGAGGAAGGCAGTTAACAGGTGCATTTTATTTTGAAGGGTATGTGTGTGCGTGTGTGTGTCAGAGAGAGAGTTATCTGCGGAAAGTTTGCTTTCTTCGATTCTGTTTCATAAATGTCTATCAGTAAGTAAAGTTTATCCATGCAACACTTTTCACAGAAAAGGGTACTACAAAGTGCTTTTCAGGGCAAAATAAATTAAAAACAGAGTTAAATGTTAAAAATAGAAAACAAACTCACACTTAAACACCCTAAAAAATAAGAATCCTGTCCTGTAAAGTGCATAAGAGGCAGACCTGGTGCACATGCATCACCTGGATGTGTGTTTAAACAGATCTCCGGTTTGTAGCCTTGTTTGTGTCTAATATTGCTTTCATATGAAATGTCAGACAGGATATAATGATATTGTCAATGTCCTCCAGCTTCATCTGTCTATCTGATATAGTGGTAAATGTCTATGTCGGGGCACTTTGGTCTTCATAGCTGCTTTAGTCAGAGTCCTCTCTCCGTCTCATGTTGTCTTTTAATGTCCTTTTATAATATCCAAGTTCATTTCTCTGCAATGTGAAAGCTTCTGTCATCAGTCAGCATCACAGTTGGAGCTGGGTGATATGGCCAAACAATATATTAAGATTAAAGTGTCACATTATTGTTTCTGTTACATTTAAACTGATGTTTGTTCCTGATTCCTCCGGAGTAAAGGTTGTTTGAGTCTCTTCTTTATGGACAGACCGTGGACAATCCAGGATATTTCTCAATTAGGAGCGGCCAATTATTTGTCCAACATCCGAGCACAATTCCTGATTCAGTGTAGGTTCAAATTTAAGTCATTCCTTGTTTACTGTTAGCCCTGTAGCTTTGACTCAAAGTCCCACATCATTGAATGTTTTCTGAGAATTGTTCCTTGTTTAAGTACATTGTGTTCCTCAAAAAGGCTTATAAATAAAAAAAAGCATACAAATCATATATCAGAGTGAGTAACTAGTTTATTTTAAATAAAAGACTTCTGACAGGACAGGGGCACCTCAGGGGCCAATCAGATTTTGGGGGATCCGGCTCTGTGGGCAGAAAATGACAAACACTTGATAAACAGCAAAACATTTAGCGGATCTGAAGTACATCAATTATTTGTCACATCTCCTCACTGAACTTGCACTTTATAATAAAGTTAATTTCTCTTCTATGTGAAAACTTCAGGAGTCTTGTTGTTAAGGTGATCGGTCCTTTCAGCGTCACGTGTAAAAGCTGGGCTGTCATGTTGCTAGCAGCCCCCATTTTGGGAACTTCTGCTTTTTCAGAAGCCCTGTATGATTCATGCCTTTAGTAAACTCTGAGGAAGTAGAGAAGAAGAAGCACATGTCAGGCGCCTGGTGGTTCTCTGGCTTTAAATGTGAGCGTGTGTGTGTTTATAAATGGGAACATTGATTGTTATGCGTTGATCTCAGATGTTTGTGTCAGTACCTTAAACGGCACTGTGAGGTTATAAGAGTTCTTACTGTGCTGATTGCAGCCTGTGTGGTTCGTGTTACTGAGCACGTGAGGACAAACAATCCATCAATTATATGTATGATGTCATAATTCAATTTAGTGCAATAAAAATACCATTATTGAATTCATGATTTATTTTTTATAGATACAGAGCCGGCACTGAAATGAGACAAGGAATGCAGGCAAAGATGTCTGACCCAGAAAAACACCTTCAGTTAGACACAGTCGTCTTTGAGGGCTCCACCCAATAGAAACACTGTTGAGCCAACGCCTGTACTCAACATCCTTTTACTGCATGAAGCAACCACATGTCTGCCACATGTGGATTTTCAGGCACAGTATTTATTAAAAGTCACTGTACGTGAAAGAAGAAAAAAAAAAAGCTGGCAGATCATTTTTCAGAGTAGTGACGTAAAAGTAACAAAAAGATGCTAAATCACGATGTCCAGTGACATTCGTGAGACAAACCTCCAACAATATAAAATCAATACAATTGAAGTAACTGGTGACCAAATCTTAAGACGCAATAAAACAACAGAGAAACCATAACATGCCTCCATACTGCTCCTGTGGTGTCATCCAAGTGTCTGCGAGCCCCGACATTCATATTCTTTTTATTACGTCTGGAGATTTGGTCACCAGTTACTTCAGTTGTATTGGATTCTACTATGACGCTGTTTACCCCGGAGACTCCCAAAGTGTTTTGTGGACTCAAACACTTCACCCACCCCGCCATCGGCATAGTGGTGAGGAGATAATGAGTGAATTTTCATTTCTGGTTGAACTATCCCTTCAAGGGCAGAGGATGTCGCACCTTGTTAAGCCCTGTGAGACAAATTGTGATTTGTGAATATGGGCTAACAAATAAAACTTGATTGATTGATTGAAATCCAAAAATCAAACCTCATGTTGAGATAAGTCCAAGTCAAGTCACAAGTGTTAATGAGCAAGTCTCAAGTCTATTGCAAGACAGTCAGGCTTAAGACCTGACTTCCATGTCCCACAGCAGTCTAAATCAAACCTTAGTCTCATGTCTAAAACCTTTACAGTGTGTCTGTTTTGTGTGTCCCCTTCCAAGTCTGGTCCGACACAACAGGCAAGGGGGTGAATGTGTTTGGATTCATGTGAGGATGTGTAGCAGGGTAAATATAGCATTTATTTATACCTCCAGCCCTGCGGTAGTGTTTGTGTTCTATAAGGCACAATAGCACTCTCTGATCAGTGGTTGTTTAAGACCATAACATAAGAAAAAGATCAGGGTTAAACGTAATCGTCACCTCCTGGCTTCATGGTTTTCATCCTCCCTGTCAGATGACGATTGTTCCCATAACAGCACAGAATTTTTTTTACAAATTGATCAATTACACAATCAGTTGGAGTACAGTCATCTCCTGTTGTTGAGAAATATAAACTGCTGGAGATGTGTCGAGCTTGCGATAGAAAAAACAACTGGATTGCACACAGATACCACAGATGTTGGACATGAGGCGTACAGTTACACACTGTCACAATGTGTAGATGGCATCTAGCTGAGGTGATTGAAGTCTCCCGCTCAGCAGTGTGTGTTATTCACAACATCACATCCTGTTTGTCTCTTTAAAGCTGTGGTGTCAGTCAAATCTTCATCTTCATCTTTATGACACATGGTTTGACGCCTACACCCCCCCACCCCCACCCCCCCGTGTGTGTGTGTGTGTGTGTGTATGTGTGTGTGTGTGTGTGTGTGTGTGTGTGTGTGTGTGTGTGTGTGTGTGTGTGTGTGTGTGTGTGTGTGTGTGTGTGTGTGTGTGTGTGTGTGTGTGTGTGTGTGTGTGTGGTGCTCACGTGTACAACACACCTGTTGTTAATGAAATACATATTCGGTAATGTCAGCTTTCTAAGCACCCACACTGTTTTTCTCATATCACACTTGGAAAAATGCAAAGAGATTCAGTTTTTCCACAAAGAGAACATACACATTTTCCATGTTGTTGTTGAACTTAAGGAGACAAAGACTCACAGTCCTGTTTGTGTATCTTGAGCCACCTCTGGCCAATAACCTGATTTAACAACTCATGATATTTGCATCCAATTTAGTTTTTATGAGTGTTTATTGAGGAAGTGAAGACCAAAGGCTGCACAGTAAGGATTTTCAGTGACAAAACAACCCGTGTGTGTTGGTGCTGAAGTTAAATGCAGGGCAAATGGTTGCATCTCAGTGTATTTTTGAAGCTGATACTTCCTGTTTGGGTTTTGAGTCGAACTTACTATACTTGTACTTGAGTATGATGATAAGAAATTGCAGTAAAACAAAAATAGTCTAGATTCATTATGAGAACAGAATTATTTGCAAATACCTTCTAAAAATGAGATTTGTTTTTGTATCTACGCTGAGGAGGTCATGTTTACACCCCTGTCCTTTTGTTTGAGCGTTGGCTTGTTTGTTAGTTAGCACGATTCTGCAAAAACTACAGAACAGATTTTCATGAAGCTCAGTACAGGGTCAGGAAAGGTCCCAATAAGTGTTTGGCGCAGACCTGGACCAGGTGAAGAATGAAGCTCTTGAAGCTCAGATGTGAAGTCAACTTCACTGTTTTGCACAGAGTCACAAAACAACCTGAGGGATTTTATCACACGCACACACACACACACACACACACACGCACGCTTCACCTTAGTTTGTAACAAGAGGTCCCCTCCATCAGACTGAGTTCTCACCGGTAGCGACTGTTTGAACTAAAGGGAAGCACTTAGTTACACCAGAGCTTTGGACTTGGACCAATGTTGTTTCCTAAAGCCATAAGAGACCAGTTCACATCCACAGGGTCAGCAGAGAGAAAGGGAGAGAGGGAATCACAGCTCTGTTGGGCCAGCAGAGGAAGACTGGATGTGAATATCAGACTCTATCAATCAGGGGGTCTGTGAAAAAGACAAGCATCCATATACTGTAGACACACACACACACACGCACGCACGCAACCATGCACGCACGCACAAACACACACACACTCTCCTTACTGGTCTGTGGGAGTGCATCTAAGAGTCTGATCACACCACAACAATAGGGAGGCACCTGCTTCCTCAGCGGAGCAGGGGAGCTATCTTCCTGTTAGGAAGCAGTTGGTTATGGGATCAGTGGGGGAGATGGGAAGCAGCCCGTGAGGATGGAAGGAGAGGAAAAAGAGGACCGCATGAGAAAGAAAAAGAGAGACACACACACACAGGTGGAGGTTTTGTCTGGGAAATGTTGATACTCGTAAAGCTACACGAGGAGCGCAAGAGAGTTGGAGGAAAACACAGATAGAAGCAGCTAAATGATGTGTACTGGGCTTCCTCAGAAACCATTTTGATGTGGAGCCGATACAAAAGTGATTTATAAATAACTATATACCTTGCCATTGTGACAAAATTAAAGCTGACAATACGGTTCATCTCTTCCATTTGCAGCTATGTGTTGATATAACCTATTTGAAAGGTTTCTTTTCCTGTGCATGTCTGTACGATGACCTGACTCAACACTGAAAACCCATGAAAAGCTTGATGGGCTGCCTGTCTGAGCAGCTGGGACCAATATGCTCTGGGTTGAGCTGTGTTCAAAACAGTAACCCATCGACAAACCAATCTGCAATATCATATTCTATAAGGTTTGTGCTTGGTCCCCGTTGGGTAGATGAAAGTAGAAGACATTGGAAAGTTACTGAGAGACAGTGTGGGCTGAAATATTAATATGAATTTGATTTTTACCCAGTGAACCTTTTTGACATTTTCACCAATTTACCAATGGTTATTTGATGGATCTCGATGAAAAAGTGTTGGCATATTGTATAAGACTGATTTATGAGTGTGTGCAATTTGGTCCAGCTTGATTGAATTCAAGGGAACCGTTGGGCCTTGGCGGCGGTGTGCACTCCACTGAGTGCCGTTCTAGTTCGGTGCTCTTCCTGGCAATATGATCAGTGTGATGACTAGATAGTTTTCATGTTGTTTCAGTGGTTTCTCACGGCCCCTTCATTATTGAACATTAGCTCTCGGCTAATTGTAATTTCTGTATGGTAAATTCAGGGATTCTGATTGTTCCACGCAAACTCTGCTTGTTATTGTCTGACTGTTGCAAGTTTTCAAACCGTGAAAAAGTGGAAGTGACCTTGTTGACTCTCAGAGATGTGCTGCATACATCCTCTTATGAAACCCCACAGAATCATGCATTTGCAACATGACTCTCAACTGTACGTAAACAACTATGATGACACTCAGGAGTGAAGTTTGCTGTTTGTTTTTTTTTAACACACTCAAGCATCAGAAGTGTTGTTGCTTGCCGGCACCATTCCCTCTTTAAAAAAACGGTTTTATGAACCCTGGGATAGGTTAGCCCTGAAAAAGGATCTCTCTCTCTCTGGGATGGAAGGATGAATTTGTCAGCAGCATTTGGAGGAGCCTTTGAAATTGGTCTAGTCATGGCGGTTTGACACCATATGCTGTGACGTGTAGCCTATGCAGCCCCTGAATTGAGACACAGCTCTAGTCTCCCTCTGCCTGGTCTTCAGTGCGTCCAGCCTATGACACAACATGTTCACCTCAACCACTTCCCTCAACATCCATTCAGCTTTCCTCTACATCAAATACATTGACTCCCATTAAACCCTTCAAATTACATACTGTAAAGGCGTGGTGTTAGCTCTTAAGAATGCTCCTATACAGGGGTTTTATATACCAAACAAATGACCTGATATCTTCAACAACACTAATACTGTTGGGAGTAATAAACTTTCCCCGCATCGCGCCACCTCATATAAGGTATTCCCCTCTTCATTACATTTGCATGCCTCCATTGAACCCCGTCCTCATGGCGTCTGACTTATTAGTTCCTTCCACTCTCACCGGGCTCTCGTCCAGCTCTGTCCACGCTGGACAATGACCGGAGCCCTCAGCACAAGTGTCCGATATGCTCACCTCCATACACCACCTCAGTGCCTACTCGGTGCACCTCTTCCAACACAATACCTCTCAGGGGAGGAGGGTCCGCTGAGAAAATCAGCTGCATGGATGTGTTTGTTTACTCGTGGAGCTGGTGGTATTGTTGTTGAGAGGTAACTGTAGGAAAAAGAGTAAAGTGCTAGGGGATAATTTGGCCGCTTGAACCTGTAGTTTCCTGCCCCACTCCTCCAAATGGTGTCAATGGTGGGGTCGTTTGTACAGTGAATGTGTGTTTCTACTGTATATCTCATTAGGTATATCTCTTAAGAATATACAGGCAGTCGCCTGTGTAACACATGCAGTCTACAATTCCTCAGTGGTTGTGTGTTGTGTAGCTTATGTTCCCCTTTTGTATATCTTAGAAAGACCATTGTGAGATTTTAATGAGAAACTTGCCTGAGGGTGTTAGAATCAGACTAACAGTACAAACACGTCTTAAGCTGCACGTTATATCCTGTTTGCTTCATTCGTTAAAAGAAACAGTTGTATGAAGTAGTGAATGATTCTGTGGTGAATTTTGACACCTCTGACCAATCACATTAAGAGTGACGCCACGTAGTGAATAAATCACAAAGATGAAAGATTCAAACCACAGAATAAGAAAGAAGAAGAAAGACTTGGGAACACTCAATATTAATGAAGAGAGGAGAAGTTGGTGAGTTTCACTGGAGTTTAAACTGTACCACAGCTGCTTCAGGACGTATTTATTGAGTTTATTGAGTTTATTTTATTTATTATTTTATATTATTTGGTTTAATAATTTCCTTATACAGGAGTTGGGCTGCCTGTTGCTTTATCCTAGCTTCATGTTGATAACATCATGTTATTCTAAGACACAAATAACTATGAGCAATGGCTAAAGACAAATATCTATCAAATCAGTCCAGAAATCTCTGCCTGTCTGTAGGTGGCTCACATTTCGCGAGAACCGTTCATCTTTTTCGGCTTCACACTTGACATGTGAATCAAGGGCACAAGGAAGTGCAGTTTTGAATTTGATGTGATTTGGACACTTTCAATCTTAATAAACTTTGAATAAAGAGTTGACCAGTGCTCCGTAGCAGCGGCGGCTCGGACTCATCAATGTAAGTAACGTTTTCCAGGTCGGGGTTTGTCCGTTTTAGTCGAGCTCCACTGAGCTTTGAATAAACAGATGAACAGCACTTTGTGCAGCAGCGGTGGAGCAGCTTCAGGTTTCTGTGGACTGTGTCCTGCAGTTGGTTGCGGCTCAATGACTACAGGTCACTTTTACAGTTTATATATTACAGTTAATATCAGACCCAGGAGGAAGTTGTTCTCTTTCTACTGCTACAAGATTTGACAACATGCGTTTTGATTTGTTAGACGTGTACATGTTGTATTGGTCCAATATCGCTTTGTAAAAATTTGCATTGATTGTATACAGGTTAGAAAAATGTTAATAACGTGAACGTTTTTCACACAAAAACAAAAACAAAAACCGTGTCTTGTGTGCAAAGTCCTTAAAGTGGCCTGTGTGATGGACCATCTCTTTGGGGCAATGAGGTGAGTGAGTGTGTGAGAGTGAGTCATTTATTGACACTATTCATTTGACAGCTTTCATTTATGGCTTTATATCAGTTGGGGAATTTCTCACAGTCACTGGGGAAATTTGGAGAAAATGTAATCAGACCAAAACAGCTCTGACGTCACTGCTGATTCCTGTCTCAGCTCCGACTTCACTCTGCAAACAACCCTGTGGCAGATTAGTTTAGATAAATGTAAACTCTCTCTTTCAGATGCAGCAGAGCAACTTGTGTTTGATTTCTAGATGTAAAGGAACAATCGATGAAGTGTTTAAAGTTGTTTTCCCAATGTGGTTCACATTAGTAATACTTATAACTAAAGCTCTAACATATTCAGTTATATCTATGCACAGCTAATCAATGTGGTCTAATAATAATTGTGGTTTGTGTTTCCAGCATGTGGCTACATGTTACCAGAAAAGATCAAAAAGACCAAATCTTTAAAAAGCTTTGGCCCCTTTTCTTTAGGGAAGTGTTTGTTCTGCTTGTCAAAATCGGATGTTTCCCAGTATTTGCATAAATGTAATGTAGAGACGCTTTGAAAATAAATCAAACATTAACATAATGCATAAGCAGCAACCTCGTAGTTTGATTTCAATAAATGAATGAAAACAAAATCAACCATCTTTCACATCAAATTTCATCAAATAAGATTTCAAAACAATGTATTCATATATCCCAATTAGCCAGCCTAGTCATCCAAGTTTTTGTGAAATGGACAATGTGTCAGAAAGCAGATGCGGAAATTTTGTATATTTTGAAACGAAATACGAGGATAAATTACTGAAAATAAGGTTATTACAACAGAACAACTTGATCCTCAGCCGTCAGAAGAGCATTAGTTTATATGTAGAAATGGAAAAAAACGGGATTTACCCACATTTCTTTAGTCGCCTTACCTACATAAACATAACATTTGTGTAATGAAGTCACTGATGGGACATCCCTGGTATGTTGTTGTAGATACTGTGTATAAACGCTGGTGACTTCTGTCTTCATAACAGAACTGAAACCACTTACCACACCTGGGTTGCCCTGAGTTGCTGCATGAAAAACATCCCAACGCGCGTATAAACTGAAAGTTTGAGAGAAAAGGTGAAGTTCAGCACATCCTCGTGTCTTCAGTGCTGAAGATATGATGCATTCACTATGTTAATGAGGTAACACTGGAATGGCATGTTAGACTATTTTCACAATATCTCCTATCGACAGCAGTTTCACATCTTGACCACAGCCAAAGAGGTGATGCTTTCAGTGTTTGTATTGACTGTTGGCAGGAGGACAAAAACCCCCTGCTGAAACTGTTATATAGAAACTTAGACGGCGGGGGCATGGGCCAAGGTAATGTCAGCAGGTCCAGGAATGAGAGCGAGAGACTTTTTTCGGTATTGTATAAATCTCAATGAAAAAGTGTGTTTTATTTAGGGAACTAATAACCATGAATGTGTGAAATTTGGTGCCGCTTGATTGAATTCAAGGTGACTGTTGGGCCTTGGTGGAGGTATGTGCTCTACTGGGGGTCATTCTAGTGTTTTCATAGCTTGTTCTCGGTGGAAGGATGGGGAGTGGGCCATGAGAGAACCCATCAAATGTTGGGGCAGATACAGATCAGGGGCGGATCCAGGAATCTTTTTTTTCACTCTCCGGGCATATTTGGAAATTATTTCCCATGCAGGGAATTGTGCATGGATTTGATGAAAAAAATCTGGCAAATTAAATAGGCTGATATATGGAGATATGGGTTCTCTGCCGTCATAGTGGCTAAGTGTGATACAGCTTTTAAATGTGAAATCACTGAGGGCTGTGTTTCTGTTCTAAACCATTGATAAAATTCCTATTGTGAAAATTGATTGCTTAAATGTTGCTGCTGTCAAAGCTTGTTGGCTAATGTTTACAGTTGAGAGTTTCTATTAGTATGTTGATGTTCCTCTTAATATTGGTCTTATTAATAGTGGATATAAGCATTTCTTCTTTTTCATGCTTGTCAATAAGGGTCCCGTGTGCAAAACTAGATAAACTGTCAATCATTCTCCTGCTTTACTTCTTCTTGGTTTGTGCTCACACGTTGATGGACATAACTCACATTGAGCAAAAGCTGAAGGTGTTTTGTTCTTGTTGGATTTAATGTTTTAAATTCATCGCAGGCCACGTAACAGCTTTCGGGACTTCAAATAAAACCGGCTGATCTGAGGCGCGGCAGCGTCCACAGACTTTCCCAACACTTGTCAAATGAAGAACTTCTTTTTATAACAGAGAACCAAGAACATATATATATATATATATATATATATATATGTGTATGTTCTTGGTTCTCTGTTATAATATAAAATAATATGAAACAAGCAGGTGTGTGTTGTGCTGTGTGGGATATTTCAGGAATTGTATAGCAACAAAACAGCAGCAAGCAACTCGCGTGTCAACACCATACATTTGCCTTTATGGTTTGAGTATCTTCTTTGACTAAAGATAATTTTCATACTTACCAGGTGATCTGCCTTCATGCAAAGCAGATGTGATAGCTGTTGTGATACTGTGCATGAAAAGAGAGGAGTGTGTGTGCAAACATTATGCACTCCCACTAAAGAATTTCAAGATAATACACGGATGGAAGTTGAGTGTCATATGTTGATAGTTAATGTCAGGCTTCTCTGCTGCCCCTCCACAGAGCCTGAGTGGTGAAGATGCAGCACACCTCGTGCACAGAGGACAGAATCCAGCACGCTCTGGACCGGTGTCTGGACGGGCTGAGACGGAGCCCCACAGCAGCACACCACTGGAACGGTAAGACTCCACAGGCTGAGACTGGGACACGCTGAGAGGAGTTTAGTTTTTCAGGGCATGTGGCAGCAAAAACAAAAAAATAACTCAGCCAAAGAAGTTAGGTTTTCATCTGTCTGTTTTTTAGCAGCATCACACAAAGACTACTGTATGGATTACCACTAAACTTGGTGGAATTATGCTGTATGAGTTAGGGAAGAACCCGTGGTGTGGATCCAGATCAGGGGGCGGATCCATTAATTATATTTATTTCCGAGATAGGGTTGTTTTCGACATTTTTGTGAATGTACTAGTGCAGAAATCTTCATTCATCCATTTATGAGTACTGATTGTAGATGCATATTTTTTACATCTTATAAATGAGAACTTGATGTAAAGACAGTTGTGTTTTTAACATCATCGCAGCACATGTTTGACTGTATCTCCTGTTTTTTAAAGCACAACAGTTAGACATAAAGGGAACTGAAAAACATACTTGGTTATAGAGTAGTTCCCACTGAAGATGGAAACCTTTGCCGTTCAGTGTCTGATTTTGTAGTTTTGCGGGGGGTTGCAGAATTCGGCATGGTGGTGCAGACGTTGATACTCTTGCCTTTAAGCAAGACGGTTCTGGGTTTGAATCTTCTGGCCCACCAAGGCCTTGCAAGTGTGCATGTTTTCTCCAGGTGTTCTGGTTTCCTCCCACAGTCTTGCAGGTTCGGTTGATTTGTGACCCTAAATTGTCTCGAGGTGTGAGTTCGAGTGAATGGTTGTTTGTCTCTCTGTGTCGGTCCTGTGATGAACCTGTCCAGGGTGAACCCCGCCTCTCACCCACTGTCAGCTGGGATGGGCTCCAGGCTCTCCCCGCGACCCTCAGAAGGATAAGGGCTCACTGGAAAGATTTTCTCTGACACTTTTATTTAAAGCAGAATAAACGTAAAAACCAAGTGTAAAACCAAAAGCCACATCGAATAATTTAGCAGCTTTGCTCAAACGCTCATGATCCTGTGTGGGATCAAGGCTTCTCTTTCTTTGAAATGAAATGTAACACATTTTCTCAGAAATTTCAACCCCAGCCAACACATTTGGACGTGATATTTGCTGATTGTAGTGCTAACTCGAACAGAAGGCCGTTGTTTGTCCTCGCTTTGTCGAAAACAAGGCCGCCGTGTGACAGGCGCTCCGCCAGCAAACACGGGGCATGTGAGTTCACGTGCGCCTGAGCTTGTTGTCGGTGACGCTGCTGCTGTGCTCTCATCAGGGAAATGTGTTATTGGCTGCTGGAGGAAGTTGTGTGAATAGACAGGTGAGAGGAAGTGGTGCCACAGAACCGCAGGGTGTGGGTGAGGCAGAAGTTACTGCGGCGCTGGGTGAAAACAGGGTTGATGGAGTCGACATCAGACTCCTACACGTCAACCAGTGCCAGATAAAGAGAATCATATATATATATACAGACATGTGCTGTGTTTTGTGCCCTGACATAAAAAAAGCTGAAGCTGAAGCTATAGTTTTTCATGTTCTTCTCCTCCTCACCGCATCTTCATCGCTCCAGTGGTGATAAAAGGTGTGACAAGTTGGTATCAAGATTACAGTGGCCACAATTATCCTGTTATCAGTATTATCACAGTGTTTTTAGTTTTCAGTAGTTTTTAAAAAATTCAAACGATATGAATATCATCAATATATTATATATAACTGACCACCAGAAATTCTACGAGGGCATCCAGAGAAACCGGAAACTGTTTCATCCCTAACCTGTATAGAAGATTTCCAGGGATGTGCATGTTCTCTATGAGAGTGGTAACATTCATGTCAACATGCACTTGTTTACAAAAATTGACATCTCAACAGAACCGTCATGAAACTCTGAGGTTCAAATTTCCGTGCTGCCACCTTATCAAAATTAACCTCCGTAGCTCAGGATGCAAATACACCTCTGGGCTTTAAATAGACGCCGCACACTATGTGTTAGAGATTGTATGATAACACTCGTGTGCGCAAAGAGCAGCAGAGAAATTAAGCTACCGACAGGATGTTGGAAAACATTTGTGTGACCCAAACAAGAGCTGATGTGTTACCTCCTTGGAAACTGAGTTTGAGATAAAGGGATCAGTAAAAAGTAATTAATCAATCAATCAATCAATGGAAAGTGGTTTGTGTCTGGTAATTAAAGGCTCTAAAGAACCTTTGTGAATTGCTGCGGACCTGCGTTTGGGTCATGGCAGTTCAACAACACCAACCACAACACTACTCTAACTTATGGTGTCACATTCGCTTAAATTTTTCAGTTTTACAGTTGAAATTAAAAGCCTTATATCAAATAACGTTTCAGTGTTTGTTTAAAGTCCTCCATCAAGGAGTTTAGGATTTCATGGTGTGTGCCACAGCTTTGCTCAAATCCCACCAAAATCCATGTATTTTTCTAAATGATCTTGAGATTAAAATGTAACACATGTGACTTTTTCTTTATCTTCTTATCTTCTATGTGTATTTACACGTGCTGTGTTTCAGTGCTGATGTGCTCAGCGGGTCAGTCCATGAACCGCTGGAGCCTGGAAGAGTTGGTGAAGAGAGACCCCGAGAATTTCCTCATCCTCTTACAGCAAATCATCATAAAGACCAAAGAGGTGAGAGAACAGAGTGCAAAGGTCATGGTCAAAGGAAGCATATTGTCCACTGCATGCATAGTTATTCTAACAACTCTCTCTCTCTCTCTCTTACTGTTATTGTGTATTGATTTAGGTTCAGGAGCAGTGTCAGTATGAGCTGGTGGCTCCCCTCGCGATCATGTTCTCCTCCACTCTGCTTCAGGTACAAATCGTCTTCATCCAAACGTTAAACCATTGGTCACCTCTCAGTGACGTTCCTAGTGTTTCACATACACATCCTAGTGTTTCACATACACATCCTAGTGTTTCACATACACATCCTAGTGTTTCACATACAAAAGATGAACTAGTTCCTCAATTCAAAACCACTGGGCACTTCTTAAAAGTACAACTGAGTCAAAAGCCTCTAGCACAGTTCCAAAAACATCTTAGTAAATCACAGCGTTTGGTGGCTGGACAAAAACAACCTTTGGCACATAAATGCGCTTCTGTTTTGCAGTCAGGCGTTCACAGTCTAAAGCAGAAAGGGTTTCCTGTGCTGTCACACATTGGTTGTTCTTTTCAGGAGCTTTATTTCCAGATTTCAGACCAATAGTGTCAGTAAATATGTTTCTTTAGTGAAACAGCATCATAGGAACGCCCCGGAGCTCATCTGTCAGATATGGAGCAACTGATTATTTTGCAGTTTGTTAGTTTTTTAAAATTTATTTAATGAAAAATATACCTTTGGTTGTTTGTCATTAAGCCTAGACAATAGAAAAACAATTTCATCATTACTGTTCTGTAGTTATTTACCTTATAACGTAAGAAAAAACTATCTTTTTTTAATTAATAATGTAAAATGAGATTTATTTTTGGGTGATTTATTTAGTAGATTATTACCTAATTATTCTCAGATTCCTGTTTGAGAATTTACATAATTTATGTAATGGTAATTATATACAGATGCTGTGGACATATTTGATTCTGGAACTATATAATGTGGCGCACAGTGCTTGCATGTAATTTGAGTGATTTGATTGAGTGTCCCACGTTGTTAGATTCAAACATTAAACAAGTTTAAAGTAAGTTTATAGTTAAGACTATGAGTTAAACCCTCTCAATAATGATACTGAGCATTGTAATAAATAAAACTTAGAACAGGATCAATTTGAACATTTATGTTGTCTGTTCAAATTCAGTTGTAATCCTTATGGAGCCATGGCTTCAGGTTAATGATGGGTGTAATTTATCACGACCCATCAGGACACTTATCGAACTATATTTTACAGTAATCATAGCATCACTTGCTCTGAAGGAAACACTCTGTCATAGTTAGTCCACACTTATTCACAGTCATTTTTAATCCTAATACATTTTTGATGACACTAGATATATTTTTGGAGTTATCTATTAAAGATTGGCTGATTTCAGCTTCTTAAACAACAAAATGTAAACTGTTGTTACCCCCCACCCCAAATTTATTTTTTATATTTTAGAGTCATGAATAATGGAGATGGTTAGTTGATGGTCTGAAATGCAGGCTTAGGGGGCCAATGTCACCTCACACAGCTCAATCACAAGACATGTCCCCTCTATCCAGTCTCACTGTGTCTCAACACAACCCTGATCGAATGCCTGTCTTGTGTTGCAGACACCTTTCTGTCCTCCAGGCACTGAGCTGCTGCAGGAGGCCATCGAGGTGTTTCGCTGCTTCCTCACCTGGCCGGAGCCGTACTGCAGTGTGTGTAAAAGCCTGCTGTCCACGCTACAGCTGGAGCTCAAGGCCCCAGGTAAGGATGGACGACAATGTTCGTGTTAAGTGCATTTATTTTTCTCTATGTGTCTATTTCTGAGCGACTTGTTCCGTCTCCAACACACAAGTTCTTCAGCTCATGTGTTCACACGCGTTTTTCCAACCCTCCAAACCCTCCCCCTAGTGGCAGGTCAAAGGAATGCATTTAGAATGGGGCTTGCTTGTACCACAAACAGCAGCATCACAGAGAGGAAGATGATAAAGGCTGCACATTGAACTGGACACTTCTTCATAGGAATGTGATATCGTTTTAAAGCTGATGCAAATTCAGCTTTTACAAAACAAAGAAAAGCAGAAGCCACACGTGAACACCTACGCTGAGATTTACAGGAACGGTCGACAGAAGGAACACAACAAATATATACTTCACTATGATTCATCATAATCTCTCAGACAGGACAGAGTATAGATTTTTATAGATTTTTTCAATCTTTTATGAATTGAATTTTTCATTTCCAATATTTAAATGTTTCATATATATACAATATATATATGAAGACATGATATATGTATCTATCTGCCACTGTTACACTGACTGTGTTCTTCTCCAGTTGTTTGTTTAAAACCATCAAGTCAAATGGTTTTTCTGTTGTTTTTTTCCTCTCAGGGATTTCCTTTCAGAGACTGGTGAGAGAGGAGCAAGGCCTCAGCACCTCCAGCCACAGCTCCAAGATCATGTAAGTCCACAGAGTGTTAGGCTCACTGAACCCTGTCGGTGGTCGTGTTATACATACAACTATAAAGTCTGTCTTTTCTACAGACTAAAAAAAAGTGGTGTGCTGCTTATTAACGACACCTAATAATAATAATAGCAATCTTAAAATCACAACATTTTATTCGTATAGAATATAAAAGAAAGACAAACTAAAGATAAAAGCATAACATCATTATGTGGGTGTGGTAGAGGAATGAAACAACTTTCTACATCCTTTGACATTTGTCATCAGTCCAGTTCAGATTTCTTATCTTTGCGCTCTTGTACCTTCTGCTTTCTGGTTAAGATGTTCCCCCCCTTATCTCTGTAGTTCATAGAGAGCTTATCTGATCTTACGTCACACTTAAAATAACGATGCAGCACTTTCCTACAGTTAACTCACTAAAGTAAACCAACATTTGTGGTTAGCACCTACTCTAGGTGTTTAACTTGGTAAGTCCCCTTTCTTCCCCATTAAAACCCCACCAGCATCACAGCACTCCACACATCTCCGGTGACATCATCTGTCTGCTCCCTGCAGGACTGTGCTGCTGATGAACCCGGGTGAGGTGCCCGCTGACTTTCTCTCCGTGGCCGAGCAGCTCAGTCACGTTAATCACTCGCAGCAAGAGACGTACATCACACTGATCAAACACGCCTTCCAGTCCACGCTGGGCACCAAGTACCCTCTGCAAAGCATCCACAGAGCCCTGCAGGTACGTACTCAAAGCAAAGACTCTAAAGATGGACGGCATGACAGCTCCACAACGTGTATTGATTGCCATCTGGTGGCTGGCAGAAGTATAGAATACTCTGCCTCCCTTTGTTAATGGATTAGAGATGAGCCAGATTAAAAAGTACAAGTGCATTCCAAAATTTTTGGGACACTCTGATTCCAATATTCAAGTGCTGCCACTTGCATCTGGAGAATAGTTTTCATTTTTGGATAGTGGGAGGAAGTGATGTGTCATCCACTTCATTTAGAGTCTATGGCTCAAAGCAGTGGTTAGGAGGCTCATATTGAAAGTTCTCAGAGAATATATTTCAAGATATTAATGTCTTGAATTGTTATTCACATAAACACATAAGTTAATGTTTCCTTATCAAAGGAAATCCGACCTATCAATTTAAACTACATTTCACCCTGTTTGCATGCATTTCAAATGAATAATGGTAGATTATAATATTTCAAGATAATTGTATAGATATTTTACTTTATATGACCATGTAATATGTAGCTTTATATGTCTACTATACTTTAAATCCATATTTTTGATAAAAAAAATTATATAAATTATTAGAAAAATGTCTTTAAACTAAGACCGTTATTTTAGATTTTACAACGGGGGTGATAATAGATGAATGTACTAGTATATTATGCCTCATCTTTGCAGGAAAAACCTGTGGATGAATTGGGTGAGATCTTTTCTGTGGTAAGCGACATCTTGGAGACGGCCGCTGCCATTGCTGACCCTCTGAAGGGACGCGACCACGTGATCCAGGGACTGGAGGGACTGAGGGAGAGAATGAGAATCCCAGCATCCAACGGGAGGAAGTGTGATGGTAAGAGGATGGATTTTATGATACACCCAGTACATCGCATGATTTTGATATTTCAGTTTCTGGTAAACAGCGCTCTGATTGGCTGTTATTTCGCTTTGTTTCCTGTCCCAACCTTGTAGGGATGCTACAGACGCTACCACTGCCCACAGCCAAGTGTTACATGTTTCACTGGGAGAAAGACAACTTTGGTAAAGTATTCAGTGGGAGGCCTGTTGTCTCATAATTCATCCATGATGATGAGCAGTTTTCATTTCTCCTTTCAGTGCCAAGAAATCTATGACATAATAACCATATTTCCAATACAACGCATATTCCATTTAATTTGTCTTTTGCTCATATAAGCCCCACTTTGATGCACAACAAAATGATCCATGTGGGAAGTGATCTTGACAGCATGAATAGTAATACTAATCTCCCTACTCTTTAGATGGCTTCTCTTCTGCTGAATGTAACTCATGTCTGTCCGTTTTGATTCCTGCAGATGATCTGAACACCCTCTTGGAGCACGGCCCTGACGATCTCAGCGCTAACAGGCAGGCTGAGGAGGAAGAAGAGGAGTTAGACATTGATGATGACGATGAGAGGGATGGGACAGAGTTGGATGAGGAAGACGAGGGGGAGGAGGATGAAGAAGACAAAGAAGAGGAGGAAGTAGAATCGCCTTCTATGACTATCATCCCGAACGGCTACAATGTTAACCACCGTGCCTCCACCTACTCCACCATCTCGTCCCTGTCCACCGCTTCCAAAGACTCCATGTTCTCCACCTTGTCTGTGACCTCGGAGTCCTACACTCCGTCGCTCTACTCCGTCGCCTCTGGAGTGGACAGTGACTACGTCGACGATTTCGAGGACTATATCTGCTCGTACCCTGTTGTGGAAAAATGTTCGCCAAAGTCGAGTAAAACCTTGCCTCGGCTCAGCCAGCACCTGTACCGGATCTTCTCCAAGAGCCCTCGCTCACTGTGCCGTGCGAAAAGCTTGGGAAACACAGAATCCAAAGACCTTCCGGTGGTGCGAGAGAAACGCTCCAACTCTCTGCCGCAGCAAGTCAAGTTAAGCAGCCTTGAGCTGCTGCTCCAGCCACAGAGTCAAACTCTCAGACATGTGTGCTTCAGACGGAGGCCTATTCTTAGCAGTGACGAGGAGAGTAAGAATATCACGCTGAGGGTGGTTGTGTTTGGTGCCGATCATGTGGCGGGGAAGGTGGCCCGGGCCTATGATAGCCTGAGGCGGAAGGAGAGCGCGTGTCCACGTCTCAGCAGGGTCTTCAATCTTCAGTTCTACTTTGTGCCGGTGAAGAGGGACTCGGCTGGAGGTCACCTGAGGTCACCTAGTCCTGTGCCTCAAACTGGAACGCCAAAAGGAGCGGCCCTGTCTAATGTAAGAAGAAGAATAAAACCCCAACCTAACCTCAAACACCGAACACAAAGATTGGTTCATTAATCCATTCTTGAGCTAGGGTGTATAATTTCCTGGAGTAAAGAAAGCCAGATTTCGACATGGACACAGCGAAAAAGTTAAATAATTTCTATAATATCTGCTTTTTGTTTAAAGCAGGGTCTTCACCTCCCGAACACAGGGGACAGTACTAATGACATTGCCCATCTCCTTGGTATGTTGGACCCTTGGTACGAACGAAACACCCTCAGCCTGCTCAACCTGCCTACCAACGTTGTGTGCCAGGTACAACTGGAATCTGATTCCTATACTGCTTCACCTTAGTTATCATTCTAAAACAGCATTAGGGCTACATCAAGGAAAATAAAACAGAGATTTAGTGAATAAAGTTGTAATATTACCTCAAATACAGTAAATTTTAGGCTACGTGTCATTTTACGGGGGAAATATCAGAAGATCATTCTGTCGCCTGCAAATGAGGAATGTGGAGCATCTTGTCAAAAATATACTTTAGTATAGGTTTTACATATAACAATATCATAAGTGTCAGGACTTTGAAAAGATTGTGACAGAAACTGTGTCTCCTCTTGGTTCTTACTTTCTGAAGTACAACAATGGGATTGTTTTGAGATTATGGATCCAGGAGTGGAACTCTGACGAGCACAGGTTTTCCTTGCTGGTTATTCCGAACCAGCATATTTTCAATCGTTATTCTTGTATTTATTTTTTTCCCTCATTAAATAACGACATTTGTCTCATAATATTACAAAATTATTCTCAAAATCTCTCGTATTTATGTCCCATCATTCAGACCTTTCCATAATGTCTACCACTTTGTTCATGTTGTATCCTGCTGTGTAATTGTATTAAGTGTAGACGTTGCATTACGTTGTATTAAGTGTAGACGTTGCAAATGTTGCTGTTGTCTTCTCCAGCAAACCTCAAAGACCGAGTCCGAGTCCTACGACGGTTCGTATGAGCAGCGTCTACCCATCATGGCCGACCTGGTCCTGTACTACTGCCGCTACGCTACCCGGCCAGCGCTGATCCAACTCTATCAGGCTGAGGTTAGACACACTTTTACACAAGAAACACACACACGCACACACCTCTGAGTAATAAAACTGTTATATTCAGAAATGTTCAGTAATCTATAGAGGATCTTTGATGTTGCAGTTGACGTTAGCCGGTGGTGAGAGGAGGACGGAAGTGTTCATCCACTCCCTAGAGTTGGGTCACACTGCAGGAACACGAGCCATAAAAGCCATGGGTGAGTGTGACACACGCGCACTCACACACACAGGCACACACACATATCCTAGCAACGATACCACAGTAAACAAAACCCTCCACGTTTTTCCGTGCAGTGGAACGCATCATCGGTTATTATGAGGTCGAGACTGGACAGAATTTATGGAAGGAGGAACATCTGTTATTTCCATATCATGATTCATACTTCAACTTTTTCTAGTTTCGCTCGTCACCGCCGCTCGCACTTCTGATTTTTCATTTCCTTTGAGAAGTAGAAACGTAGGGAGATAGTCAGGCCTCGTGTTGGGTGGTTGTTACTGTGGAGCTGTCTGAGTGTGCTTTGTTTCATTACTCACTAAACTACTCACTAGTTTTTTTTTATTTACCTCCACCAGGGAAGATGTGTTTTCACCCATGTCTGTTGTGTGTTTCTTTGTACGCAAGATCACACAAAAGCAACAGAACAAACTTCCTTGGTGTGGGTCAAGAAAGAACCTATCAAATATTGTAGCGGATCGGGATCAGGGGGCGGATCCAGGAATTATTTTTCACTTTCTTTAACAATGCAAGATAGAGTGTTTTCCCCGTTTTCTTTGGGAATAATTCATGGCTCCTAATCTTAGTTGAGTTCAAATGTTGCATTATTATTTAACATTTTATTGATCTAATCCAAAATGTCTAACAGTTCCGTGACTCCAACATGGATTAATTATGTGTGTGTGTGTGTTTTCTCTCTGGATATAGGTGCTGCCAGTAAACGGTTTGGTATTGACGGTGACCGAGAGGCAGTGCCACTGATGTTGGAGTTGGTGTACAACAGGGTAAGATGATGTGCTATTAATTCACTATAAAAAATTGTGTCAAAGATGGTAACTAAAGGCGAACAGGCTTTGACCATCAGGGCCTCGAGTCTCTGTACCAGCTTGCATGAGGAGATTAGACTTGCCAGTACTTTATTGTTTTTTTAAATCACCAGAGCAACAGTAACTTCACCCTCCCTCTCTTTCTCCTCCTCAGGTGGTTACCAGTGGGAGAAGCCAGTGGAAAAGAGAATCAAAAGTCTGTACGTCAGTGAACTTGACCAAAGCGTGCAAGAACCCTGAGGAACTAGGTACGCTGCTGCTGCTGCTGCTTCACTGTCAGTGAACTGTTTAAAGTAGTCGTTGGCTGAGAATATGTACACTGGAGTCATGCCTCACCTTGATGTTTATTGTTTATGATGAGATCTGAAAAGTTATAGTTTCAATTATGTTTTATACGTGATAGCACAATTCTTTTGGCCCAGATTTGTGCCACACTGTCACACTTTTGTGCTATTTGGGCCATATTCACCATTTACCACACTGTAGGTTCACATCTACATGACACCTTGCCTAGAGCACTGCATGTTTGCCAAAACAGGCCCATATTTGTTTTGGGATATTTGCTATTTTACAACTGGGCCACTTGAGGCTCGCATCCATTTTATTTGGAAGACGTGGCCCATACCCATATTCTATCAGGGATAAGTATTGAGACGGCGATGAAACATTTGCTGTCATTGTGTGTGTAATTTCACAGATTCAAAGATGGAGTGCCTGCAGCTCATGATGACTGAGGTTGTGAAGAGGCAGAACGGCAAAAGCAAGAAGGGCTACAACCAGGTGAGCTAAACGTGAGCTCTGTGTCGGCGGTTTGTGGTTTTTAAAAAAAAAAAAGCACCGCGGCAGCTTGCTTTCGTAAACAACTCTGAAACACGCTCCCTATTTCGAACGTCAGCAC